>NC_088233.1:37530892-37830892 GCF_036934945.1 Oncorhynchus masou masou
GTGACACTAATAAGCAAAAACCAGATGGGATGGCATATCGCTGGAGAACGCTGTGGTAGCAATGTTGGTTAAGTGTGCCTTGAATTATAAATAAATCACTGACAGTGTCACCAGCAAAGCACCTCCACACCATCACACCTCCTCCTCCATGCTTCACGGTGGGAACCACACATACAGAGGTCATCCGTTCACCTACTCTGCGTCTCACAAAGACACGGCTGTTGGAAACAAAAATCTCAAATTTCATCAGACCAAAGGACAGACTTCCAATGGCGCCAATGATAATAATGGCGCCGGACAGGATGGCTGCCATTTTAAGGGGTCCTAACCAACTGTGCAATTTGCTCATTTTTTCGCATTGTTTGTAACTTATTATGTACATAAAGTTGCTGCAACCGTTCTTTATGACCGAAAAGAGCTTCTGGACATCAGAACAGTGATTACTCACCTCGAACTGGACGAAGATTTTTTCTTTAATGTGTCCGACGCAAAGGATATACTGCTTTCAGGAGAACAGGTCCAATTCCCCATCATTTGCGTGAAGAAAGGGCAGAGATACCGATGGAGAAGGTCGGGTTGCCTTGCTAGGATGGGTAAATCCCCATTCGGGGTGCCTTGCAAATGAGTAAATCCCCAGAAGGTCGGGTTGCCTTGCAAATTAGTAGATCCCCATTATCATTGGTTCTATTGGCCAACGTGCAATAACTGGAAAACAAACTGGATGATCTATGGTCGAGACTATCCCACCAACGGGACATTAAAAACTGTAATATCTTATGTTTTACCGAGTCGTTACTGAATGACGACAAGGATAATATAGAGCTAATATAGAGTAGCTACATCTGGTATGACGTGGGGCGGGGTGTGTGTCTATTTGTCAATAACTGATGGTGCGCGATGTCGAATGTTAAAGAAGTCTATAGGTATTGCTCGCTCAAGGTAGAGCACCTCATGATAAGCTGTAGACCACACTATCTACCAAGAGAGTTCTCATGTATTTTATTAGTGGCCGTGAATATACCACCACAAACCGATGCTGACACTAAGAATGATCTCACTCAACGAGCTGTATAAGGCCATAAGCAAACAACAAAATTCTCATCCAGAAGCAGCGCTCTTAGTGGCCGGGGACCTTAATGCAGGCAAACCTAAATCTGTTTTACCTAATTTTTACCAGCATGCCACATCGCTCAATACGGAACTGGTTGATGAAACGGGTGCTACACTACAGGACTTTTGCTAGCACATTTGCTGGAATTACTGGAATATGTTCCGTGAATCATCCAATGGCATTGAGGTGTATACCACCTCAGTCACCAGCTTCATCAATAAATGCATTGAGGGGTTCGTCCACACAGTAACCGTACGTACATTGGTTCCTCCTTTAAAAGTTGTGAGCTGACACCGCTCGACTTTAGGTATCCAGCATCACGGCTTCATTGCTCCAGACCACCACAAGGAGGAGTTAGAGCATTCAATATGCATTTGGGTCCCAAGGTTTTTATATGATCAATCGTATCGAGTGGTTCCAATGACAAATTTTACGCGAGCCACCCCTCCTTTGTGACTTTCTTCAGCAGAGATGGCTACAGGAGTCAAATTTAAGTAGTTATAACGTCATAACGAGTCAAGCAAAAAATGTGCAATTGAGAGGAATATGTTAGAGACAAATGATTGTGCATAGTTTTTTGTCATAAAGTAAATTTAGGAAAATCGCTATTTTGCAAGTTTTTTTCTGTCATATCCAATACCAGGGGTACCAAACTCCATTCTGTGAATGATGCTGTATCTGCATATATGTATTGCAATTTTACACTTCAACAGTGTTTACCACTCCTGCTCCTGGGGCATAAATGATTAAACATTGTAACTATGCACTAGACTAGAAACATGATTTTGTAATTCATATATACAGACTAAAAACAGTACATCCTGCCAGCACGCCCACAAGCGTGCTGAATGATGCGTGGAGGAGAGCGAGGAATGAGATGGGAGTAACAATCCAGGCTATTTGATCTGAGACCTACATAATAATAAAATGAAACAAGCAGGAGGCAAACATTCTAGTTTACAATTGGTATTTGGTAGCATTGCCTTTAAATTGTTTAACTTGGGTCAAACGTCTCACGTAGCCTTCCACAAGCTTCCCACAATAAGTTGGGTGAATTTTGGCCCATTCGTCCTGACAGAGCTGGTGTAACTGAGTCAGGTTTGTAGGCCTCCTTGCTCGCACATGCTTTTTCAGTTCTGCCCACAAATTTTCTATAGGATGAGGTCAGGGCTTTGTGATGGTCACTCCAATACCTTGACTTTGTTGTCCTTAAGCCATTTTGCCACAACTTTGGAAGTACGCTTGGCGTCATTGTCACTTTTGAAGACCCATTTGCAACCAAGCTTTCACTTCCTGACTGATGTCTTGAGATGTTGCTTCCATATATCCACATAATGTTCCTCCCTCATGATACCATCTATTTTGTGAAGTGCACCAGTCCCCCCTGCAGCATAGCACCCCCACAACATGATGCTGCCACCACCGTGCTTCATGGTTGGGATGGTGTTCTTCGGCTTGCAAGCTTCCCCCTTTTTCCTCCAAACATAATGATGGTCATTATGGCCAAACAGTTCTATTTTTGTTTCATCAGACAAGAGGACATTTCAGTTTTTAAGTCTGTCTTTTTCAAGATAATTGATGAGAAGAGTATGGTCCAACCCATCAGGTATCTCACTGCACCCTCTTATGACATATCTTGAAACATGCGGACAGACGGATTAAAAGTACAGTTCCATTGTTATACTTCTGACAGCCAACTTTCATCTTCCATCCATAACTGTTGGACTGAAAAGCCTATCTGCAAGGTTTTGTATATCTTACCTATCATATGAATATAATTGTATGACTCAAATAGGATTCCCTCAAGATTGCTCTGATGTCCAAAATATTTCAAATTGATTTTGTGATATGAAACTTTTAAGATGAATGTATTTGAAAATATCGGTTTGTGTTCCATAATGATTTAAAAAGTCTGCATGTTATGATTTATTTTTACTACAATTTGTATTTTGTCTTAATTAAATATTATCCACTATTACTTGACCCTCAGTAACAACCACATGTACGTGACTGTGTTTACAGAGGAAACAAAAAAAGGTAGGCTTAATCAAACAATGGAATGGAATGATAAGAAGTTGCTAATAATATTTAACATACACTGCCTTGCGAAAGTATTCGGCCCCCTTGAACTTTGCGACCTTTTGCCACATTTCAGGCTTCAAACCACTCATGAAAGACAGTGCGGAGGGCCTTCAGGTCTAATCTGTTGTCTGAAGATGCAGGTCATTAAAATATTGATACATTAAAACATGTCTTATGGCGTGATTATGAAGGAGTCTGCCATAGTTTCCCATCTTTTTCTCAATCAATGTTAAGAAATATAATTATTTAAGGTTGTTGATTGCTGTAGAGTTACATCTGTGTCAATCTAAATGGCAGATGCAAATTGAAGGCATTCATTCCACTGCTTGATGATTCGTCTGAGTCTCTTGTGAGGTGAGGAGGAGTCAGTCTTTGAAATGGTTGAATTGCAGTGCTCTCTCTCTTCCTTGTCTCTCAATCCTCTGTCTGTCTCTCTCCATCGTTCTTTCTTTTTTTCTTTCTTTCTCTCTCATTTCCTCTACGTATAACCTACAAATTGAAGGAAATGCGAAAAGTTGGGGCATATGATTAAAATGTTCTAGACAGCACAGATGTTACATTTTGTGTGACTCTTTGGCTTGTCATCTCATTTGGCTTACCTATCAAAATGCATTCCCTGCACGTAAAAAAGCCACACAAATAAAATTCTGCATAATGGCACAGCATTTCATACTTCACTGTGGGAGTGGCATAAAAGTTTCCTGACATATGAATGGTTTCCAGCGATCATAAGGTAAAATAGATCTTATATCAATTACAGTTGTAATTTAGCCTGTATTTACAATCCCCTTATCTAAACGGATTACTCATTTAGCTAGCTCTTATCAACAGCTCTTATCGATTTATAAATTACAGTGCATGGAGAATGGTGTTATTACTATCAGAAAAAAGAAAGAAGATGTTTTCTACTTGGAACCGACAGGTTCGCTCGACTTTATTCATGGTTTCCTCATGCATAAAGGTGATGGAATTAAGAGGGAATTACGTCAAGGTCCGAATATGGCGTATCTGTGGACACAACTGTGCCACACCTCCATTTCTGTGAACTCCACCCCAAACGGGTACTTGGTTGGCACTGGCTTTTTCCCATGCTTAAGTTCAAGGTAAGAATACGCATAGAGAGAAAAGTGCATAAAAAAGGGAATTAAGTTCCATTTACGTGTGTGTAACTCAGGACTGAATTACCTTAGAGAAGAGAGGAGAAGGTCTTGTTCTACTTGAGTTTATTTCAGAAAAAGTTTGCTCCTAAAAAGACAACTCACTTAATTACAGGTTATATTTTGTATTTTTTTTTTTTTTTAAATGTAATTCATTATTTTTTCTCCATGTTTGCTTGCTTTGCCCATCAAATAATTGGTCTACAATCAGATAATGAAAGATCTCCTATGTAAAATGGAGGAGCAGCTGAAAAGGCTGAGAGGTTTGTTGATTGATTAGCTTTGTCATGGTATAGGGCAGGGATGAGCAACTTTGATGGGGGTGGGGGCCACAAAAAACCTGAACTCATCAGGCCTGCATACCCACATCCATACCCACACATGCAGTCAGAGCCAGCTCGAGCCTTTAGGGGGCCCATAGTGAAATGTTATTGGCCCCCAGTTAATTTCCTGCAATTCTACACATGGGCCATTGAAAAAAAATGCTGCTGTTTAAAGCAAATTTGCTGCAATTCTATTTTGCCTTGTGGCTGAGAGAAGATTTAGCTATTTTATAACTAATTTCATTTTGCCAAATCAATGGTGGCCCCCCGGTCGGCAATTCGACCATGATTACTCTAAGTTCAGATAGCTGGCTGCTAGACTAACTTACCGATCTAAAAAATGTTAGCTGACAAGGGCTAATTGTGTGACTGTCAGTGACTGACATAAGAGGAAAACTACTGATGCACAACCAAATTTCTACATTAGTCAGTTGCTCAGCTGAATGCATTCAATAGAAATGTGTCTTCCCGCATTTAACCCAACCCCTGTGAATAGGGAGAGCTGCGGGGACAGCCTTAATCAACGTCCACACCATCAGCGCCCGGAGAGCAGTTGTTGTTTAAGTGATAATGCCAGAGAAGCTAGTATTTGGAGGATATATTGGCACAGGTGATGTTAGGCCCGAGATGCGGTCGAGGGCATCATAACTTATTACCAGCTTCGAGGACATTATCACTTTTAAACAACGGGTTACCAACATATTCAAATAATGATTTATATATTTTCATTAAAAACATTTTTTTAATAATACCATTTAATCCTTCCACGAGATATAGTCCCGACAAAAATCTAGGGTTCCTACTCAAACCGCTGGTCGTTCGTTCAGTTTGGTTGCCAGAGAAGCGACCCAGTTGTTAAGTCTTTTTAATCTAAATCTATAGACAGCCGTTCGCCATGATGGGTGGCAACATTATTATCCCTTGCTTGCTAGCTAGCCGACGTTGGCTAACACAGTCACGTCAAACAGTACAACCAGAATAACAGCAAAGTCGCTGCATTTGTTTAAGCTGTTTTCTGGAGATTGTTTCTGGATACATGCATAACAATGAGCTAATAATGTCATAGATTTAGCCAGTGGTAAGTTGTGGAATAGACACCAGCCGGAATGTGTTTTTATACAATCAGCACCTAGGATTAGACCCGCCTGTTGAATCATGGGGGTTATCTGCCTTGCAGAACGGCAGAGTTTTTGGCAGATTTTTCAGGTTCTAGGATTCAAACAAGCAATCTTTTAGTTACTGGCCCAATGCTCTTAACCACTAGGCTACTACTCTAACTCTTAACAGTTAGTTGAGTCCCCAACTGAGTATTTTGTGGGGCAGGGATACTTGATCTGCAAGACTACAAAAGGGGGGCTCTGGCAAAACAATGTTCTTGTTTTTTCAATTTACGGACAGCCAGAGGCACACTCCAACACTCAGACATAATTTACAAATGCAGTATTTGTGTTTAGTGAGACCGCCATATCAGAGGCAGTAGGGATGACATCGTGTTATATTTATGTGTGTGAATTGGACCGTATTGCTGTACTGCCTGAGCATTCAAAGTGTAGTACTTTTGGGTGTCAGGAAAATTCTATGGGAGTAAAAAGTACATGTTTTCTTTAGGAATGTAGTGGAGTAAGAGCACTTACAGAGGGATTAACTGCCACTCTAAGGCCAGCTGTGAGGCCAGGGGCATACAGACAGGGCTCTGACAATAGACCAGATAACTGAACTGACTGGGTTCACTCAGTGGACCTGAGGAGGGATCTGGACATTCAACCTGACGCATCCCAGAGATGATTATTCATGATAAGCCTGCTCTCTCTCGCTCTGTCTCTCTCTCTCTCCCACTCTCTCTCTCTCTCTCTTTCTTTCTGTCTGTCTCCCTCTCTCTCTGTGAGGAGAAGAGACGTGATGTATTTTATTTGTTACAGGTGCTATGGTGAAGCTGCTCTGGAGGATGCAGCGGTACTGGTAGGTGTGTGTTTGACGTGACATGTGAGTGCCCTGGGGGCAGATAGATGCTTCCTCAGTCAGGAAAAGATCCAGAGCTGTCAGACACCTAATTGTTCCTGCAGAGCTCCTGATGGAGAAAAAAGGGGCAAGACGGCCTCCAACCTGACTCCTAGAAATCAGGCAGCTCAATGTGTCAACACAATGCTCTCACAAGGGTGTGTGTCTATGTGTGTCTATCTGTCAGTGTGAGAGTGTACTGTACACTGAGTGTACCAAACATTAGGAACACCTTCCTAATGTTGAGTTGCACCCCTCCCCTTTTGCCCTTTGACCAGCCTCAATTCATTGGGGCATAGACTCTACAAGGTGTCGAAAGTATTCGACAGGGATGCTGGTCCAATTCTTCCAACAGTTGTGCCAAGTTGGTTGGATGTCCTTTGGGTGGTGGATCATTCTTGATACACAAGGGAAGCTGGTGAGCATGAAAAACCCAGCAGCGTTGCAGTTCTTGACACAAACCAGTGCGCCTGGCACCTACTACCGTACCCCGTTCAAAGGCACTTACATATTTTGTCTTGGCCATTCACCCTCTGAATAGCACACATACACACACACACACATACATGTCTCAATTGTCTCAAGGCTGAACAATCCTTCTTTAACCTGTCACCTCCCCTTCATCTACACTTATTGAATTGGATTTAACAAGTGACATCTTCACTTGGATTCACCTGTTCAGTCTATGTCATGGAAAGAGCAAGTGTTCTTAATGTTTTGTACACTCATTGTGTGTGTTGGCTGTGAGGTATGGCTTTTTGCCCCATGTTTGTTATACTGATATCCTGCGGCAGAAGATGGAAACCTTTGTAACCTGCTGGTCCTATGGAGTTAATTAGCATGTCATAAATACCCTTCTTTGGCTTCTTGTACAGGACACGGCTGATAACAGATACAGAAAGCAACTGTCAACTACCTATAACACTTTCCTGTTGGAGGACACCTGTGGGCCTGTAGTTTAATACCCACAATTAAGGTCAGAGAGTGTCGCTATCTTTGAAAAAGCTTCCCAACACATAGAAAGTTGTCCTCCCACTGTCCCAAGGCTCCTCTGTCAGACAAACTGTGAGTCATCCATGTTTCATCTTCACCACAGGCTGAACACTGGGATGGGATTCTAAACGTACTCAGAAAAACACACCACCACTCCTAGGCACTGTGTTCCCCTCCTCTGTACGTGTCCTTACAAGAAAAATAATCAACACCACCTGTCTCATCTCTCTGCACACACACAACACACACACACACACACACACACACACACACACACACACACACACAGAGATAGTTGTGTATTACTAAACATGTGAGGACATTTTGTGGACCAACAGTTGATTCCCATTCAAAATTCTATTTTCCCCAACTCTAAACCTAACCCTTACCCTATCCTTAACCCTAACATTAACCGTAACCCTCAATCCTAATCCTAATCTGAAACCTAACCCCTAAACCTAATTCTAACCCTAACCTTAACCGTAACCCTCAATCCTAATCCTAATTCGAAACCTAACCCCTAACCCTAATTCTAACCCCAACCCTTAAATAGCCTTTTTCCTTTTTAGGACCGGCACATGTCCTCACTTTTACGAGTTCTCATTGGTTTACTATTCTTGAGAGGGATTCTGGTTGTGGAGGTAATTGACTGTAGGGGAGAGAATGTGTTAGTGTCTCCATCTGTCTCCCTCCCTGTTCCTGTGTTGTTCAGTGTTGTGTGGCCTGGGAACAGTGGAGAGCGGCCCTCTCTCCCAGTATTGACTCATGAATTATTGAACCCAACGGGATCACCTGGGTGATCTCATTATGGAGGTGCCAGAGGGCTGCAGTATGGTAGGCATGAGACTCCAATCAAACAGCCAACAGCATGAGGCCGGCTACTCTACCACATCTCCACCCCAATTATCGCTTTAGAGCCAATGTAACACACACACGCAGGCACACACTGAGTTTGTCTCTCGCTCTGTTCTCTCACACATTCCCTCAGCCTCAGAGTTAATCCAACATGACGATATACACACTGTGACAAACAGTAGCTGTTTTTACAGGAAGTCACATCCCAGCTAGCACATTTGGTTCCTTGGAAGTTGTGGGAATGTAGTTTTTGGTTTTCCATTGCTTCTGGGAACGAAGCCATACGTTTCCTAGCTAGTAAACAGTTTTTTAAACGTTCTGAGGATGGAAGTGAACGTTTTGCCTGTTTTGTGAATGTTCATTTTTAGGTTTCAGGGAGGTTCTGGAATTTTTTAGTATGGTTCCCAGAAAGTTTTCCTGGGAGGTTTTATTAACATTCTGAGAATGGAAATGAAAGGTTATTCAATTTCTGATGTTGTGCATAAGACATTCCACTCTGACTGGAAGGAGAGCGAGTGAACAAATTGTTGAGAGTGAATTGTTTGTTGCTAAAGGTTAAGTTTAATATTCTAGAGTCTGTTTGTTGCAAAAGGTTACGTTGAACATTCTAGAGTCCATTTGTTTGATTAAATTTTTTCATTTGGGTGTATTTACCGATGGACTACATATTTATTCATTGGATGGTTCTTTCATTGATCGGGTTCCCGCCTACAAATATCTGGACATTTACAAAAGACTTCCTGTTTAAAAAACATACTGATGAACTAGTTAAAAAGCTAAGATTTAAAGTGGGCTTCTTTTTTTTAGAAATAGATCTTGCCTCTCCCTAAATAGCAGGAATCAGATTGTACAGTCAACTTTCCTGCAGGTTCTTGATAATGGTGACACCATTTACCAGATTGCAACAGCCACTACTCTTAAACCTTAGGATGCTGTCTAACATCGGGCCATTCATTTTATCACTGGTGACAGGTTTAATACTCACCACTGCATCCTGTATCAAAAGGGTATCTGGTCCTCATTAAAGTCACATAGATCAATGTATTACTCCCATTTTGTTTACAAAGCCCTACTACACAAGATTCCAACTTACCTAACTTCATTGCTAACGTATAACATATTAGGGCAGCAGGTAGCCTAGTGGTTAGAGCATTGGGCCAGTAATTAAAAGGTTGTTGGATTGAATCCCTGAGCTGACAAGGTAAAAATCTGTTGTTCTGCCCCTGAACAAGGCAGTTAACCCACTGTTCATCGGTAGGCCATCATTTTAAGTAAGAATTTGTTGTTAATTGACTTCCCTAATTAAATTTAGGCAGTGCTGTACAGAGCTTAAGTAAAAATGATTTCAACTACGACTTAAGTTGTTTTTTGGGTATCTTTACTTTATTTTTTATATACTTAAGTATATTTTAGCAACTACATGTACTTTTGATACTTAAGTTAAGTAAATTTAAAACCAAATACTTTTATACTTTTACTGAAGTAGTATTTTACTGGATGACTTTCACCTTTACTTGAGTCATTTCCTATGAATGTATCTTTACTTTTACTCAAATATGATAATCAGGTACTTTTTACACCACTGAATTTAGGTAAATCCTCCTTTAGTTTTTGAGCCCCCCATTGTTGGAATAACCTACAAAATGCATTGCATCTTGATTCCCTGGTGCAGCTTGTCACACCCTGATCTGTTTCACCTGTCTCCACCCCCTCCAAGTGTCGCCCATCTTCCCCATTATCTCCTGTGTATTTATACCTGTGTTCTCTGTTTGTCTGTTGCCAGTTCATTTTGTTTTGTCAAGCCTACCAGCGTTTCCCTCTGTTCCTGTCTCTCGATTGTTCCTGGTTTCTAGTTTTCCCCAGTGTTGAACTTTTCTGCCTGCCCTGAGCCTGCCTGCCGTCATGTACCTTTGTACCTTTATCTGGATTACTGAGCCCTGCCTGCCCTTGACCTGTCTTTTGCCGGCTCCTGTTGGATTAATAAACTGTTGTTACTTTGACGTTGTCTGCATCTGGATCTTACCTGAAACGTCATAGCCGTTGGGGAAGTTTAAGACTCTGGTGTCGAATTCATTCATTAGGGATTGCAGTTGTTTCGATTGATTGTAGTGGTTTATTTGTTGAAATTGTGGTGTTGAGGTTGTGTCTTGTGGTTATTATTCTTCTGTTGTCGTGGAAATTCTTACACAGGGGCACTCAAAGTCAATTTTAAATTACTCATTCTTTATTGTCACCTCGCTGGAGTGGTTCCACCAAACTTGATGCACCATAGTGAACGTCTGTCAGGAGTTCTCCTGTCCCATTAGTTCTCATATATACCGCAGACAAGTCATATTTGCATGATTTAGCTTATTCATAATTAATTCATCACTAACATTTGCTTAATTCTTGTGACCGACCAATACTGGGTCATGCATATGACAGACCAATACCTCACGAGGCTTCTTCTCTCTAAGGGTCTGGGAGTACTGGCATTCTAAGTACTCATTCTCAAAACAAGGGTCTGGGAGTACTGGCAAATTGCAGATACTGATAGTGAGAGTCACAATGAGTCACTTGCATGAACACAAACGGTTATTAGAAAAGCACAAACATAGAACACAGAAATTGGTAAATAGAAAATCACCAACATTACAATTCAAACAATATGATGGAAGATGTAAAATGTTTATATTAAGGGCACCATTGTGAATGAGACCCTGGTCTCAATTGGACTACCTGGAGTAAATAAAAGTTAATACAAAAATTATAACATTTGAAGGTAATTTTATAAATTACTGAGAACATTCTCTAAATGTTGTGAATGTCTTTTGATAGGTTATGTGGAGGTTTTAGAATAACTTCATTAAAACTTTCACTGAATGTTTTAATAAGACTTTGAATAACAGCGCAAGCTCAGTGTGTGTTAACAATTTTGAACTCCAAGCACAGATAGGACATATTAATTTGCTTCGGCATTAATCATGCAGACACATTTATTTTTTGTACGGTCATGGTGTCAAGGAGATTCAAACCTATGATCATCTGTTCCCTGTTCTCTGTCCACTTCTTTTTACTCATACAAACTTGTTCATTTTATTCTATTAAAAGAAGCCCCCCAATTTTAAAGGGAAAAAAGCACTATTTTGCCATGTATAGACTTGACAGTTCATGCAGCTTTAGTATTCTGATCATAGAGTTCTGATCATGGAATTCTGAACACATCATGTGTATACACCTACATTTTTCCCGCGAAGTACAGAGAGATATTCAAATGCCAGTATGCATTCTACAAACAGTGGAATAGGAAAAATATGATAATAACACAACAACAACCAATGGCAGTATCTACGTAACTACTCTAGCTAACTAGCCAGCTAACCTCTGTAGCTAGCAAACAACGGTAAATGTGTTGCAAATAGGTTAGCATAACTAGCCAGACAAATATTTTTTCTAATTATTTGCTAGCTGGCTAGCATTTATGAGGCCAGCACACACATTCTTCACATGCTAGGAAAGTATTTCCTCCACGTTATAATGAAAAGGTGCCTCTCAGTCCCAAAACACAAGTTTTCTGGAGACTTGTGGGAGGAGTGCTGATGATGTCGCCCACTGTTTGCACTTTAGGTAGTCTGATTGCGTCCAGACTGAGGAGAAATCTGCACACAATACATCCTTGACCACCTCCTGAAGTGGTCAGACAGATCTGAACACAATCAGACCATGAAGCGACTTCTGTGCGTCTCTACCTGTATTTATACCTGTGTTCTCTGTCTGTTGCCAGTTCATCCTGTTTGTCAAGCTTACCAGTGTTTTTCCTGTCAGCTCCTGTTTTTTCCTAGCCTCCCATTTTCTCACCCTCCTGGTTTTGACCCTCACCTGTCCCGTCTCTGTAGCCGCCTGCATGACCACTCTGCCTGCCCCTGACCCTGACTGCCGACCTGTACCCTTGCCCCTTCTCTGGATTATTGACTCCTACCTGCCTTGACCTGTCTCTTGCCTGCCCCTTGGACTATTAAACCATTGTTTATTCGATGTGTCTGCATCAGGGTCTTACCTTGATTCCTGATAGTACGAACTGGCCATGACTGACCCAGCTGACCTGGGCCAGCTGTGCAACAGCATCTCCACCCAGGGAGCCACCATCGGTATGCACGAGAAATTGCTTCGTGGCTTTGTGGAGGGGGTCCAAACGTTGACTGAACATGACCAGGCGTTGAACAGTTTGCCGGAGCAATTCAAGGGTTGTCGGGAAGGCCGCCTACCATGGTGGTAACCCCTCAGCTCCTCAGCGACTCAGCTACTAGCAGCACTAGCTCATCGGTCACTCCACCTTCTCAGGAGCCCCGCTTATCTCCTCCGGAACGCTTCATTGGAGAGCTGAGCAGCAGTCGGGCATTCCTAGCTCAGTGTGCCCTCGTCTTTGAGCTTCAGCCCTCCTCCTTTCCCTCATATCACTCCAACATAGCCTACCTCCTAACGCTGATGTATGGGAGGGCTCTCAGCTGGGCTACTGCCGTGCAGGAACAACAGCCGTCCATATGTGCTAATCTGGAGGGGTTCATGGGAGAAGTGATGAAGGTCTATGATGCCCCGTTCTCCGGGGCAAGAGGCCACCTGGAAGCTAATCCAGCTCAGGCAGGACTCCCCCAGTGTAGCTAATTATGCAGTGGATTTCCTCACGTTGGCAGCAGATAGTGCTTGAAATCAAGAGGCACTGTTCGATATGTTCCTGCACAGAACCTCGGAGGAGATCAAGGACGAGCTTGCATCCCAGGAGTTACCTACGGAGCTCGATTCCGTCATCGCTTTGACCACCCGTATCGATGGGCGATTACGGGAACAACAGGGGGAGAGGAAATTGGACTTCGCTAGCATGCCCAGGGATCCCACCTTGCCTTCAAGTCAACCTGGAAGCTCCCGATGGACTCATTGTTGAGAGGACCTGAGGCTTCCTGATCTGCCCCGAGGGCTGCCGAAGACAGCCGAGTCACCGTTTCCTGAGCCTATGCCACTAGACAGAGCTGGGCTGTCGCCAGCGGAACAGCAATACAGGATCGACACAAAGAGTTGTCTGTATTGCGGGACTCTTGGTCATTTAGTTTCCTCTTTTCCTTTAATGAAGCCAGGCTCACCGGTGGGAGCGAGGACTCTGGTGGGCCATATGGAGAACATTCCTGCTTCCTCTGCTCTTTTCATGCCATTCTGCTGTGGGGAGACCAGTCCAAATCGTCTGCTAAATGACTTAAATGTAAATGTAAATGTAAATCTCTCCGGGTTCTCATTGACTCTGGGGCTGACTAGAATTTTTTTGACACTACCCTAGCGTCTGAGCTGAACATCCCCACTCAGCCCCTCTCATTTCCCATGGACGTTAGAGCGCTGGATTGGCGCTCTATAGGCCGAGTCACCCACAACACCACTCCCATCCACCTACGGGTGTCAGGGAACCACAGTGAGGCTATCCAGTTCCTGCTCATCATGTCCCCTCATATTCCAATGGTATTGGGATTCTCCTGGCTCCAACGACACAATCCCCTCATTAACTGGTCTACTGGTGCCATCATGGGCTGCAGCCCGTTCTGCCATGCCCATTGCCTGAAGTCCTTACATCCTGCCCCGGGACATCTTCCTGGGGGCTCGGAAGGTGCCCCGGACCTCTGAGCCATTCCCGCGGAGTACCAGGACCTCCGGGAGGTGTTCAGCAAGGCCCGGGCCACGTCTCTTCTGCCGCACCGACCCTATGACTGCGGGAATGATCTTCTCCCTAGCACCATGCCACCCCGGGGACGCTTGTACTCTCTGTTGGGACCGGAGACCAAGACTATGGATACCTATATTGGGGACTCCCTAGCTGCTGGATTTATCCGTCCCTCTTCCTCTCTCCCATCGGCACAGACTTCTTCTTTGTGGAGAAAAAGGACAACACCCTGCGCACGTGCATTGACTACTTGGGACTCAACAACATTTCAGTTAAGAATCGTTATCTGCTACCACTCATCTCCTTGGCCTTCGGGCCGTTCCAGGGGGCCACTGTGTTTTCCAAGCTGGATCTACGGAACACCTACCACCTGGTGTCGATACGAGAGGGGGAAGAGTGGAAGACCGCCTTCAACATGGCATGTGGCCACTACGAGTATCTGGTCATGCCCTTTGGCCTCACCAAAGCCCCTGCTGTGTTCCAGGCTCTAGTGAATGATGTTCTTCTTGACATGTTGAACTGGTTCATTGATGACATCCTCGTCTTCTCCCGCTCCCCTCAAGAAAATGTTCTCCACGTCCGGCAGGTCCTTCAATGACCTCTGGAGAATCAGCTGTTTGTGAAGGCGGAGAAGTGCGAGTTCCATCGCTCCACCATCCCCTTTCTAGGTTACATCATCTCGGCTGGGAGTGTACAGATGGATCCCAGGAAGGTGAGAGCAGTGATGGATCGGCCTCAGCCTACATCCAGGGTGCAGCTGCAACGTTTCCTGGGTTCACCAATTTCTTTCATCGCTTTATCCGGGGTACAGCACCCTGGCTTCCCCAGTCAGCACGAACCTCGCCCAAGGTTCTGTTCACTTGGTCCCCAGCTGCTGACTGGGCGTTCCGGGACCTCAAACTTCACTTCACCACTGCTCCCATCCTGATTCATCCGGACCAATCTCGTCAGTTCGTGGTATATAACCTGTATATAGCCTTGTTATTGTTCTTTTATTGTGTTACAATTTTTTTCTCTATTTGTAATTCTCTTACTTTATCAGTGCATTGTTGGAAAAGGGCTCGTAAGTAAGCATTTCACTGTAAAAGGGTACACGTCTTGTATCGGCGCATGTGGCAAATAAAACTTAATTTATTTGAGTGACTGGGTGTATTGATACCCCATGCAAGGTGGAATTAATAACTTTTATTTGCGAGGGCTTGGAAAAACCTCCCTGGTCTTTGTGGTTGAATCTGTTTGAAATTCACAACTCGACTGAGAGACCTTACAGATAATTGTATGCCTACCACTCAAATGAAAACTTGTAGACTACGTGTGCCTTTTTTCTTAATTTATATAGTTCTGTCCTTGAGCTGTTCTTGTCTATTAATGTTCTGTATTATGTCATGTTTTGTATGGACCCCAGGAAGAGTAGTAACATACAAGACAAAAGACCAAATACCACATCACCATGAGGAGAACTCATATCAATAATTATGCATTTCTGTGTAGTACAGATGAGGGTCCCGTGGTTTAATTCCATTACTGCAATATCATTACCCGGTGTAAATCTGCTTCACTTAATGTAGTTCAATAACTCCCCTCCCCCAAAAATTGCTGACACCCCATTCTTTCTGCAGACATCGTTTAATCTTAATTCGGAGCAGATATTTAACAGTTTTCTGAAAATATGTACGTATATAAAAACTGAGTGAGATTGTACCAAGATTCAGTTACCAAACATCCATTTCCAGTGTAAATTGTTAGAAGTAGTCCTTGTGCATAGAGTTGTATGGTTTGTTAAAACTTTGCAATTTGCAATCAATGGTTTTTGTTTCGTATACAGTACATTCAGAAAGAATTCAGACCTCATGACTTTTTCCACATTTTGTTAGGTTACAGCCTTCTTCTAAAATGGATTAAATTGTTTTCCCCCCCTCTCATCAATCTACACACAATACCCCAAAATGACAAAGCCATTTTTTATGCAATTTCGATTTATTTCTTACCCCAGAAATATGACATTTACATAAGTATTCAGACCCTTTACTCACTACTTTGTTGAAGCACCTTTGGCAGCAATTACAGCCTTGAGTCTTCTTGGGTATGACGCTACAAGCTTGGCACACCTGTATTTGGGGAGTTTCTCCCATTCTTCTCTGCAGATCCTCTCAAGTTCTGTCAGGTTGAATGGGGAGCGTTACTGCACAGCTATTTTCAGGTCTTTCCAGAGATGTTCCATCGGGTTCAAGTCCGGGCTCTGGGAGGACTTCTCAAGGACATTCAGAGACTTGTCCTGAAGCCATTCCTGTGTCTTGGCTGTGTGATAGGAGATAACTGAGGATGGATCGACAGCATTGTAGTTTCTCCACAATACAAATATTCCAAAACATGCATCCTGTTTACAATAAGGTGCTGAAGTTATGCTGGTCATCGCCAAATACTAGGGAGGTTTTTTTAGGATACACGGAATATAGCTAAGCAGAGGCAAAATCCTTGGTTTCGTCTGCTTTCCAACAGTCACTGGGAGACAAATTCACCTTTTAGTAGGACAATTACCTAAAACACAATGCCAATTGTGTTGCTTACATTGTAGTTGCTCACCAAGACAACATTGAATGCTCCTGAGTGGCCTAGTTATATTTTTGACTTAAAACGGCTAGACAATCTATGGCAGACTTTAAAATGGCTGTCTAGCCATGATCAACAACTAACTTGACAGAGCTTGAAGATTTTTTAAAAGAATAATGCACAGATATTTTACAATCCAGGTGTGCAAAGTTAGAAACTTACCCAGAAAGACTCACAGTTGTAATCACTGCCAAATGTGATTCTAATATGGATTGACTCAGGGGGTTGAATACTTACTAATCAAGATATACTGTAATGATTCATTTTCCAGTTTTTTTGTTAGAATGTTTCTTCCATTTTGACATTCAAGTATTTTCTGTATATCTTTGACAAAAAAAAGCCAATTAAATACATCTTAATCCAACTTTGTAACACAACAAAATGTAGAATAAGTCAAGTGGTGAGAGTACTTTCTGAAGGCACTGCAGGTGTGTATGGCCATACTATAGTCATTATTGCTTCCTCTGTACATGATCATGTGGTATAATGATCTGAATAACAATCAGTGTTGTAGATGGTCATCACTAACTACCATATCAAGGTGAGGAACCTGTCGTGCTGAGTTGAGGATACTGATGTGACGGCTGCTGTACTATACAGTTGTGAAGATTCAGAGCAGGAGCGGTAACAGATTCACAGCAGCATTGTGGTGTCTGATGGCTCTGATTGATCACTTTCTCTTGCAATTAGCCCCATTTGTGTGTGTAAAGTTATGAATGCAATTTATTTCGTTTTGCTGCTATGAGGATGCTATACATCACATTAACACATTGTGGAGTCATCTAATGGTTTAACAACTTTGTAATGCTTTTGAAATTGAAAATGAAAAGAAAATCCTGCAAAGGCTCCTCTTGCTCTTTCTTTTCACTAACTCACACTCTCGCTCTCTTTCTTTCTCTCATACACACACACTCCCCTTCTCTCTATCTCTCATCATACATTACATATATATTTTTAAACACAAAGTAATTTAAATTTAACACGTAGTGAAATTAAAATGTATGAAAATATGCATACTTAACGGAACTCACTTGCCACACATCTTGACATCACTTTATTGGTCAATTGCACACAAGGTCCAAAAGAAATTTGACTTCTGCTTTTCACCCAACCTATCCGAAAGACACAACATACACTACCGGTCAAAAGTTTTAGAACACCTTCTCATTCAAGGACAAAAAACAAAAAAAAAAAAAAGTTTTTTCTACATTGTAGAATAGTAGTGAAGACATCAAAACTATGAAATAACACATATGGAATCATGTAGTAACCAGAAAAGTGTTAAAAAAATCTAAATATATTTTATATTTGAGATTCTTCAAATAGCCACCCTTTGCCTTGATGACAGCTTTGCACACTTGTGGCATTCTATCAACCAGCTTCATGAGGTAATCATCTGGAATACATTTCAATTAACAGGTGTGCCTTGCTAAAAGTCAATTTGGGGAATTTCTGTCCTTCTTAATGCGTTTGAGCCAATCAGTTGTGTTGTGATAAGGTAGGGGTTGTATACAGAAGATAGCCCTATTTGGTAAAATACCAAGTCCATATTATGGCAAGAACAGCTCAAATTAGCAAAGAGAAACGACAGTCCATCATTACTGTAAGACATGAAGGTCAGTTAATGTGGAAGAACTTTGAAAGTTTCTTCAAGTGCAATCGCAAAAACCATCAAGCACTATGATGAACCTGGCTCTTATGAGGACAAATACAGGAAAGGAAGACCCAGAGTTACCTCTGCTGGATACGTTCATTAGAGTTACCAGCCTCAGAAATTGCAGCCCAAATAAATGCTTCACAGAGTTCAAGTAACAGGCACATCTCAACATCAATTATTCAGAGGAGACTGTGTGAATCAGGTCTTCATTGTTGAATTGCTGCAAAGAAACCACTAAAGGAGACCAATAAGAAGAGACTTGCTTTGTGAGACGCGATGTGAGTGAACGTATGATCTCCACATCTGTATTTCCCACCATAAAGCATGGAGGAGGAGGTGTTATGATGTGGGGGTGCTTTTCTGGTGACACTGTCTGTGATTTATTTAACCACTTGAGAAGCATGGCTACCATAGCATTCTGCAGCGATACGCCATCCCATCTGGTTTGGGTTTAGTGGGATTATCATTTGTTTTTCAACAGGACAATGACACAACACACTTCCAGGCTGTGTAAGGGCAATTTGACCAAGAAGGAGAGTGATGGAGTGCTGCATCAGATGACCTAACCTCCACAATCCCCCGACCTCAACCAAATTGGGACAAGTTGGACCGCAGAGTGAAGGAAGAGCTGTCAAGTGCTCAGCATATGTGGGAACTCCTTCAAGACTGTTGGAAAATTATTTCAGGTGAAGCTGGTTGAGAGAATGTCAAGACTGTGCAAAGCTGTCATCAAGGCAAAGGGTGGCTATTTGAATAATCTCAAATATTGTAAAGGCTTTCTTCCATCGAAGGAGAGGAGGATGAAAATGCAGCGTTGTTCGTGTTCAACATGTTTAATAAAAGACGATAACGTGAACACTACACAAATACAAAATAACAAACGTGGCAAAACCCAAAACAGTCCTATCTGGTGCAGAGAGTACAAAGACCGGAAACAATCATCCACAAAATACCCGCAGAATATGGCTGCCTAAATATGGTTCCCAATCAGAGACAATGATAGACAGCTGCCTCTAATTGAGAACCAATCTAGGCAACCATAGACCTGCAACCATAGACCTACAACCCCCCCCCCCCCCAAAGGTGCGGACTCCCGGCCGCACACCTAAATCCATAGGGGAGGGTCTGCCGCCCATAGAAACCAATAGAAAAAATCTTAAAGTTCAAATGAAGGTAAGTAATGAAATAACAACATCTCTTTCCATTCACACTAATGTGCATAATCGCATGTTACATGCAATTATGTACATTAATATGAAAGGAAATCAGTGTTGGCGTTTAATTACTTACCTTCCTCTGAATTTTAAGTATTTTTGTACTAGTTTCTATTTCTTAATTAGTCAATTTGGACTATATGTGACAGTTTTACTCCATTCATTAACATTTTTTTATAATTGTACAGTAGTGTACTGTACTGTAGTTAGCAGTACACTGTATTGCTCATTAATATCCCTTCCGTGCATACCCACAATGTTTCAAAGGTTGCTAAAATATTATAGCAATTACCAGTTTCTTCTACTTTAGGCATTGTAATCTGTATGTGCATTCAATTCAAATCACAGAATAGTGTAACTCAGCACTTGACCCATGTTCTCAACCCTTAGCAGAGATGAAAATGAGAATTAAAAACATGTTCAGCCCCTGGTTTGACCGTGATCTTGCAGAGTTACTTCACCTCAAAAATTGCATTTGGCGAAAGGCTCGGCACACGCATACTCAGGCTGACTGAGAAATAAGTGCACTCGGGCTATCTGGAAGGCCAAAATTAGATACTTTAAGGAGCAGTTCTCTCTCTGTGGGTCTAACACCAAGAAGTTCTGGAAAACAGTTTTAAAGACCTGGAGAACAAACCCTCCTCCACACAGCTGCCCATGTCCCTTGACATTGATGATACTGACAAGAAGCACATGGCTGAGCTCTTTAATAACCACTTCATTAAGTCAAGATTCCTATTTGACTCCTATTCCTCCTTGCCCATCCAACATTTCCTCATCTCGCACATCTTCTAATTTGACTATCCCCGATGCTTCTCCCTCTTTTCCCCCTGCCCTGCTACAAAGTAACTCCCTGCAGGCAGTCACTGAGTCCAAGGTGTTAATGGAGCTCCTGAAACTTGACCCCCAAAAAACATCAGGGTCAGATGGTTTAGACCCTTTCTTCTTTAAGGTTGCTGAACCTATCATCGCCAAGCCTATCTCCAACCTTTTTAACCTGTCTCTCCTTTCTGGGGAGGTTCCCATTGCTTAGAATGCAGCCACAGTTCGTCCTTTATTTAAAGGGGGAGATCAAGCTGATCCTAACTGTTAGGCCTATTTCTATTTTTCCCTGTTTATCAAACATGTTAGAAAAATGCTCAGGTTATGGATGTGTCACGGCAACCTTAAAGTTCCTCAATGATGTCACCATTGCCCTAGATTGTAAACAATGTTGTGTTGCTATTTTTATTGACTCGGCCAAAGCTTTTGATATGGTAGACCATTCCATTCTTGTTGGCCGGCTAAAGAGTATTGGTGTCTCCGATGGGGTCTTTGGTCTGGTTTGCTAACTACCTCTCTCAAAGAGTGCAGTGTATAAAGTCAGAAAATCTGCTGGCTCAGCCACTGTCTGTCACCAAGGGAGTACCCCAAGGCTCGATCCTAGGCCCCACGCTTTTCTCAATTTACATCAACAACATAGCTCAGGCAGTAGGGTGCTCTCTCATCCATGATGATACAGTCTTATACTTGGATTTTGTGTTAAATGCTCTACAATAAAGCTTTCTTCGTGTCCAACAAGCTTTCTCCACCCTTAACCTTGTTCTGAATACCTCCAAAACCAAGGTCATGTGGTTTGGTAAGAAGATTAATCCTCTCCCCACAGATGTGATTACTACCTATCAGGGTTTAGAGCAGGGGTAGGCAATTCCAGTCCTCGAGGGCCTGATTGGTGTCACAGTTTTTCCCCAGCCCCAGCTAACACACCTGAGTCCAATAATCACCTAATCATGTTCTTCAGTTTAGAATGCAATTAGATTAATCAGCTGTGTTTGCTAGTGTTAAGTTCTTATTTTTCTGAGTAAACTCGAAACGAACACTAGAGAAGCTTAACCAATTGTAATTCTTCCCAAATGGTTGACACAGCTGTATTCAGACAAAAGAAAACATTTCTCACCATCACAGGTATATATATATACCCCACTTTAGACACTCCTCCTTCTCTCCAATCCTTACATCCTATGGTTCCGCAGGAAGAGGGTAACATGATAATATACCCTTATTACTTCTTTCAGGGGATCTGACCTGACCTCCTGACCTCAACCCCTCCTTCATCTAATCCACAGATGTCCATCTGCTTCCCCTATAGCAATCCTGTGATCTCCTCCCATCCACCCAGCACATTCCACAGCCACTCTGACTTTCTACAGATCTCAGTCTTTTATATACTATGCATCTGATCTACCATGTCTTTAATATCTCAATGTTTTCTAGGGATGGAGAAAAAGTGTAACACCAATCAGGCCCTCGAGGACTGGAGTTGCCCACCCCTGGTTTAGAGCTTGATGTTGTCACCTCATTCAAGTAGTTTGGAGTATGGCTAGATGGTACACTGTCCTTCTCTCAGCACATATCAAAGCTGCAGGCTAAAGTTAAAACTAGACTTGGTGTCCTCTATTGTAATCACTCCTCTTTCACCCCAGCTGCCAAACTAACCCTGATTCAGATGACCATCCTACCCATGCTAGATTACGGAGACATAATTTATAGGTCGGCAGGTAAGGGTATTCTCGAGTGGCTAGATGTTCTTTACCATTCGGCCATAAGATGTGACGCTAATTATCCTTATAGGACACATCACTGCACTCTATACTCCTCTGTAAACTGGTCATCTCTATATACCCGCCGCAAGACCCACTGGTTGATCCTTATTTATAAAACCCTCTTAGGCCTCATTCCCCCCTATCTGAGATATCTACTGGAGCCCTCATACTCCACATACAACACCAGTTCTGCCAGTCACATTCTGTTAAAGGTCCCCAAAGCACACACATCCCTGGGTTACTCGTCTTTTCAGTTCGCTGCAGCTACTGACTGGAACGAACTGCAACAAACACTCAAACTGGATAGTTTTCAAAGACTCAATCATGGACACTCTTACTGACACTTGTGGCTGCTTTGCGTGATGTATTGTTGTCTCTACCTTCTTGTTCTTTGTGCTGCTGTCTATGCCCAAAAATGTTTGTACCATTATTTGTGCTGCTACCATGTTGTGTTGCTACCATTTTGTTCTCATGTTGTGTTGCTACCATGCTGTGTAGTCATGTGTTGCTGCCTTGCTATGTTGTTGTCTTAGGTCTCTCTTTATGTAGTGTTGTGATGTTTATCATGTTGTGATGTATGTTTTGTCCTATATTTATATTTTATTTTTGTTTTGTTAATCCCCCGTCCGCGCAGGAGGCCTTTTGCCTGTAAATAAGCATTGTAAATAATAATTTGTTCTTAACTGCTGCTTGCCTAGTTAAATAAAGGTTAAAGAAAAAAGAAAATTTTGGCAATGTTCTGTATGTGCTGTTAAGTGAGTGCTCCACTTGTCCTTGTGGAATATGGTCTGGTGATTTTGATGGCCCTGTAAAGAGCCAAGAAAAATTGCCCCACTGAACCACTATGACAATAGTCACTCACAGCTCTCTGAGTACTCATGTGGTCTATGGTATCAGAAACATTATTTTGTTGATGTATAATTAAGCTACTTGATTGCACCCAAATTGGCCATTTGAATTGATAGGATTCAGATAATTGTCACGCCCTGACCTTAGTTTTCTTAGTTTTCTTTATTATTTTGGTCAGGTCAGCGTGTGACGAGGGTGGTTTGTTAGTTTTTGCATTGTCTAGGGGTTTTTGTAAGTCTAGGTGTTTATATGTCTATGGTTGCCTGAATTGGTTCTCAATCAGTGGTGTCGGGGAGGATCGTTACAAAATATAACACTTACAAGAACTTGTGAATTCAATATAGGCTTTTAATACAAACATATCAGAAGCCTAGATGGTCCGCGGAACACACCCTTTTCCAGAGCACTGGCTCTAATTTATACACATACAACATATGAGTCCATCCCACATGCAAATGAAGTTACTTCCCTCAGTCCATCTGCCACCATTATCTTTCAATCTGTGCTTCCTGCTTGTTCAGCTCGATAACGCCCATATCTGCTTTCAGTCAAGTTATAATGGTGACAGGACCTCTTCATGTCCCAAAAATAATACATGCCCATCTTGTCCTATGAGCCCCTTATGTTTGGCTTGTCCTTATTAGGACTAGTAGACTATGTGTCTCTTCTCTTCATGTCCTAAAAATATATGCTCTATGTCTATAGTCCATCAGTTGGTCATTTGGCTGACCCCCTCCTTTGTATGTCCCTCTGACCTTGGTATGTCCAGCTGTCCTATGCTCTCATGGCCTTACTTTGGCTTCCTGTCCTATACAATAGACAATGCATTTTACCAGAATGGCAAATGCACTCTAAGTGTATCTTTCTCTTGTGGTACAGAATTATGTTTCTCCCTATATGTATATCTTGCTCCCACAGTGGCAGCTGTTTATCGTTGTCTCTGATTGGGGACCACATTTAGGTAGCTATATTCCTTGGGTAGTTTGTAGGTTCTTGGTCTATGTTTAGTTGCATGTGTGCACTACGCATATTAGCTTTACGGTTCGTTTTGTTGTTTTGATAGTTTGTTCTGTGTTCTTTCTTTAATAAAGAAGTATGTACGCTTACGACGCGGTGCCTTGGTCTCCTCCATATGGCGACCGTGACAGAAGAACCCACCATAAAAGGACCAAGCAGCGTGTTCAGGAGGAGCAGACATTATGGACTTGGGATGATATTTTGGATGGAAAATGATCCTGGACATGGGAGGAAATACTGGATGGAGCAGGACCCTGTATGCAGCCTGGGGAGTATCGCAGTCCTAAGGAGGAGATGGAGGCAGCGAAAGCGGAACGGCGATACTACGAAGAGAAATACTGGAGAATGGAGGAACGCGACAATATGAGGGTACATAGCTAGCACGGAAGCCTGAAAGGCAGTCCCAATATTTTTGGGGGGGGCACACGAGGAGTCAGGTAGGAGACCTGAGCCAACTCCTCGTGCTTACTGTGGGGAGCATGTTACTGGTCAGGCACCATGTTATGCGGTGGAGGGCACAGTGTCTCCAGTGCGCTATTCTAGCCAGGTGTGCTCTATTCCAGCTCTTCGCATTTGCCAGGCTAGAATGGGCATCCATCCAGGACGCATTGAGCCAGCTCTCCAATGCGTCTCCGTGGCCCAGTGTATTCTGTGCCTGCTCCCCGCTCTTGCCTTGATGTGCGTGTCACCAGCCCAGTACCACCAGTGCTGGCACCACACACCAGGCCTCCAGTGCGCGTCCAGGGTCCAGTACGCCCTGTTCCTGCTCCTCGCACTCGCCCTGAAGTGCGTGTCCCCAGCTCCGTACCACCAGTGCCGAAACCACGCACCAGGCCTACAGTGCACCTCGGCAGTCCAGTATGCCCTGTTCCTGCTCCTCGCACTCGCCCTGAGGTGCGTGTTCCCAGCCCGGTACCACCAGTGCCGGCACCACGCACCAGGCCTACAGTGCACCTCAACAGTCCAGAGTGTCCGGCGAGATTACCCAGTCCAGAGTGTCCGGCGACAGTACCCAGTCCAGAACGTCCGGCGACAGTACCCAGCCTCCAACGACGGGCCACAGTCCGGAGCCTCCAACGACGGTCCCCAGCCCGGGCTATTCGGCAATGATCCCCAGTCCGGGGCCTCCGGCGATGATCCACGCAGTGATGGTCCCCAGCCCATGGTCTCCAGCAACGGTCCCCAGCCCGGGGTCTCCGGCGATGAGCTGCAGTCCAGATCCTCAGGTGATGATCCACGGGTCAGTGCTACAAATGCGGAGGGATCAGTAATAAAAAGGGCGCGGCATCCAGAACCAGAGCCGCCACCGAGGGTAGATGCCCACCCGGACCCACCCCTATAAGTTCAGGTTTGCGGTCGGGAGTCCGCACCTTTGGGTGGGTACTGTCACGCCCTGACCTTAGTTTTCTTTGTTTTCTTGGTTAGGTCAGGGTGTGACGAGGGTGGTTTGTTAGTTTTCGTATTGTCTAGGGGGTTTGTAAGTCTAGGTGTTTATATGTCTATGGTTGACTGAATTGGTTCTCAATCAGCGGCAGCTGTTTATCATTGTCTCTGATTGGGGACCATATTTAAGGTAGCCATATTCCTTGGGTAGTTTGTGGGTTCCTGGTCTATGTTTAGTTGCCTGTCTGCACTACGCATATTAGCTTCACGGTTTGTTTTGATAGTTTGTTCTGTGTTCTTTCTTTAATAAAGAAGTATGCATGCTTACCAGGCTGCGCTTTGGTCTCCTCCATATGACGACTGTGAAAGTACCACATTTTAACCAACAGATGCCACTGATCCTGCTATACCGCCTCACTTTTTATCCATTTCTCTGGTCCCCTGTGTTTATTAAATATCCGGAATAAAAATATAAATGCAACGTGTAACAATTTCAAGGATTTTACTGAGTTACAGTTCATATAAGGAAGTCAGTCAATTTAAATAAATAAATTAGGCTATAATCTATGGTTTCACATGACCGGGCAGGGGTGCTGCCATGGGTGGGCCTTGGAGGGCATTGGCCCACCCACTTGGCAGCCAGTCATCCCTCCCCTTCAGACAATCGCGTAGGTGAAGAAACCAGACGTGGACTGGCGTGGTTACACGTGGTCTGCGGTTGTGAGACCGGTTGGACGTACTGCCAAATTCTCTAAAACGATGTTGAAGGTGGAGTTGTCTGTCAACAGCTCTGGTGGACATTCCTGCAGTTAGCATGCCAATTGCACACTCCCTCAAAACATCGAGACATCTTTGGCACTGTGTTGTGTGACAAAACTGCACATTTTAAAGTGGCTTTTTATTGTCCCCAGCCTAAGGTGCGTCTGTGTAATGATCATGTTCTTGATATGCCACACCTGTCAGGTGGATGGATTATTTTGGCTAAGGAGAAATGCCCACTAACAGGGATGTAAACAAATTTGTGCACACCATTTTGGGAGAAATTGTAACGGCTTTCTTCTGTGGATGAAGGATCGGACCAAAGCGCAGCGTGGTTAGTGTTGAACATGTTTAATAAAGACAATAAACGTGAACACTACAAAATACAAAACAACAAAATGTGAAGAAAAAAAAAAAAAAACAGTCCTATCTGTTGCATAGACACAAAGACAGAAGACAACCACCCACAAAACCCAACACAAAACAGGCTACCTAAATATGGTTCCCAATCAGAGACAATGACTAACATCTGCCTCTGATTGAGAACCATATCAGGCCAAACATAGAAATGGGAAAACTAGACACACAACATAGAATGCCCACTCAGCTCACGTCCTGACCAACACTAAAACAAAGAAAACACAAAAGAACTATGGTCAGAACGTGACAGAAATAAGCTTTTTTGTGCGTATGGATTTTTTTTTCGGCTCATGGAACACTTTAAATGTTGCGTTTATATTTTTCTTCAGAGTGCTGTAGATTACAATATATCCTTTGCAACTTTGGGTAGAAAACCAATATATTTGGCTCATTATGAAAATAATTCTGTTTGTCCTAATAGCAACCTAATGCTTCAATCCAACTCTCCTTGAATAGTCCAACAAGTGAACGCTCTCTGAGAGGACTATCCACATGCAATTCTCAACTTTGATGGAGAAATGGGCTCAGGACTAAAATGGTGTGACAAGCTTAATAAAATAATGAATTGCATGGCAGTCTTATGTTTTTCAAAACAATTAACAGGAAACAGCTATAAATCTATTGTGATGAGTGACATTTACCATTAAACCCAACGCACCTGCATACCATTGCAATTGCCAAACACTATACAATATTTGTTTGGGACACAGGGAATATGTTACATAGTATGGAGAAGCAATAATCCAAGCTGCAGCAGAACTGATACTGTATACTGGTTGTTGGGGTGGGATAGGACTGGGTGTGGGGGGTCCGTGGGTAGCTTTTGACTATTTATTTGGATTCCTCAGGTCTACCTCATTGGTAGGGAGAAGTTTGGTCCAATTTGGATGTTGGGCACTATATGTATTAAATATTATCTGAATCTTATAAATTCAAATAGCCAATTTTGGTCCATTCAATTAGCTTAATTTCTCAGAAATTAAACAAAATGTAAACAAATTAATGTTTCAGGAATACCAATTTTACATGTTTCTAACTACAGAAACAATTTCTGAAAAATCTAAGATGGTGGGTGTCATGGCTTGTGGATATGACGATGTTTCACTATCCCAAATGCCATGCTAATGTAAAACATTACATTAGCATGTCATTCTCCCTTCCTTCACTCCCCCAGCCTTCTTCCTTCTTTCTTTCTTTCTTTCTCTCTTTCTTTCTTTCTCTCTTTCTCTCTCTCTCTCTTAGAACTCAGTGACAGGGTGCCCCTCCGCCATGTTCTTTTCTGTCCTCTGCCACCAATCTCATTACCCGCTGGGCCTGTGCATAGTCAGCCCTAACAGAGACATACAGCACAATTACACACACTTTCACTGCTAAACATCTGAAATGCCATTACCCAACAGCATCTCCGGGCTGAATATTAAATAGGGTTGTAGCCAAGCTGAGAGGAGACAGAGGGAACAGGAGGAGGACTTTAAGAGCCCTGAGAGGGGGTAGAGGGAACAGGAGGACTGTAGGAGGCCTGAGAGGCCTATGACTATGCAGTGTGGTTCCACTACATTATTCTCCCAATTAAACCTGTGATCTTGGAACTTGAATACAACTAGAATACTGTATTCAAATCAGCCGAGATGGCTAGCCAATGGATAGGGCCAGTTGCCCATCGTAAGAGGCCCCATCCATTAGGAGGTTGGAATTTATTGGTATGAATCTTACCCTGGAGGCAGCTCTAGAGAGTGGACACAAGCTGGCACACACACAAAGTCAAAAAGCCCTAAACTTGACCCTAATGTTAACAACACTGCTAAACCTAATGCCTAACCTTAAATTAAGAACAAAAAGCACATTTTTGTTTTCAGGAATTTTTACGATATAGCCGATTTGGACTTTGCAGCTGGCCCGTTAAGCGGGAATGACTCAGTTCTGCCTCCAGGGCAAGATTCATGACAATAAATATCAACATGCATCCAGCAATCTCATTTTGTATTTTTAACTAGGCAAGTCACTGAAAAACAAATTATTATTTACAATGACGGCCTACCCCAGCCAAACCCCGACAACGCTGGGCCAATTGTGCTCCACCCTATGAGTCTCCCAATAACGACCGGATGTGATACAGCCTGGATTCAAACCAGGGACTGTAGTGACACCTCTTGCAATGAGATGCAGTGCCTTAGACCACTGCACCACTCAGGAGCCCATATAAGGCATCAAACAGCCATGGTCCAGAGAGAGTGAGAGAGAGAGTAGAGGAGGAGGGGTGGAGAGAGAGGCGGAAGAGTGTGACTGGACCAGCTGGTGGCCATCCTGTCTGGTTAATATGTGTAGAGAGTTCAAAGCCAGTCCAGCGGCTCCTCTTGCAAAGCTTCGTTAAGCAAAGTACACACACAACCCTGGTTCACAGACTAATATTCCTCCTCATCCATGCTGTTTACATGCTCATCCTGGAGAATTGCAGGGTGGAGATTTGCATGTTTAATTCACTTGTTGAGGACTTGCTGGACTGAGCAGACAGACAAAGGCTTACTGTGAGCGCTCAAATCCTCCTCGCCGCCCATCCTCAAAGCGGCTATGTATGTCCCAACATGAATCATGTTATGGCTCGACATTTCCCATTTCACTAGATTATTTTTTTTTTTGCCTCTTTGTTTGGGCAATTGAACATTGTTATTTAAATGTTCACCTTATATTCTCCTGGGGTGTGAATACCGAGACTATACTGTACAGTATATACATCTTGAGAATGAGAACAGCATGGGAATTGTTCTAATTCCGTTAAAAATCATCCCATTCATTCCTTGTGTTCACTATGTCCAAGCACAGCTGTTCCCAGAATTCAATACAAACTCTTATCAAATGGATTACTCTTCTCTCCAGGCTCCACCATTTTAGCACCTATTAGGACTGCAGTGTATAAAGGTTGTTTGAGTCAGCCAGCTGACAGACAATTGGAATGCAGGAGTTGCAGTACTGTAGCATGCTGATAACAAGGTTTGAATTACCATTATACTCCACGAATGAGACATTATATCTCGTGATGGGGTTGAAATCTCCGCCTGCCACCACATTGGCTAAGACAGAGGAACACAATACAGTGAGTCATGTAGAGGACAATAAAGAATAGAGTTACAATATGTATCTGAATAAGTGGAACTGTTTTCTCCTGAACACTTCATTATTGAACTGAGCTCGATGATTGTATTCTCAGATTTGATACAATAAGGGAGAAAAAACAAATTAGTCTCTGCTGGTGTGAATAACATTCATGAATATCATCAATCCCAAGTTCTCAAAAACCACTGTGGTGTTTGTCAGCAACATATACTCACTCAGTGATTCCTTCATGTGACGTCTTTAAATGTGAGGCTCAACAATTCAGACAGAAAACCCCCTAAAATGTAGGTATTTACACGGCTCGTCAAACATCTCAGCATCATGGGTATTAATATGGAGTTGGTCCCCCCTTGATGCTATAATAGCCTCCACTCTTCTTCTAAGGCTCTCCACAATGCTGCAGGGACTTGCTTCCATTCAGCCACAAGCATTAGTGAGGTTAGGCACTGATGTTGGGCGATGAGGCAAACCATTTCTGTATGGACCTCGCTTTGTGCACGGGGGCATTGTCATGTTGAAACAGGAAAGGGCCCCAAACTGTTGCCACAAAGTTGGAAGCACAGAATCATCCAGAATGTCATTGAATGCTGTTTCATTAAGATTTCCCTTCACTGGAACTAAGGGAGTGTAATTGTTTTTAGGCCTGCTGTTTTTAGTCAAGACATTCGTGTTTTTAAATGTAAAATGTTTTTGTTGTAATGTATGTGTGTTTATAGTTTCGTTTAATGTTGTGTTAGTGTATGTACGTTGTTTTGTCTGAAACTATTGGACCGGGTCTCTCTTGGAAAAGAGATGTTATCTCAATGAGAAAAACCTGTATAAATAAAGGTTAAAAAAAAAAAAAAAAAAAAAAAAATTTAAAAAAAAAGGGGCCAAGCCTGAACCATGAAAAACAGCCCCAAACCATTATTCCTCCTCCACCAAACTTTACATTTGACACTATGCATTTGGGCAGGTAGTGTTCTCCTGGCATCCGCCAAACCCAGAGTCGTCCGTTGGACTGCCAGATGGTGAAGTGAGATTCATCACTCCAGAGAACACGTTTCCACTGCTCCAGAGTCCAATGGAGGCAAGCTTTACACCACTCCAGAAGATGCTTGGCATTGAGCATGGTGATCTTGTGTTCGGCTGCTCGGCCATGGAAACCCATTTCATTATGTCATATTTCAATCACCAAGGTTGAGATAAGGTAACATACTGGAGTTCTTCTCGAAGGTAGAAGCCTATAGCCATAGTCGGAGAGAGAGGAAGTCATTCTGAGGGAGCTAATAACAACAACCTTTTCTCAGAAATGTCTCCATCAATTTAAGGCATCTCCAAGACTCTGTTACAGTTGTTTTCTGTTCTTTTTATTTTATTTCACCATATCTTCTCACATGCGCATGTTCCATCCTCACACTCTCCCTCGGGTTGTCAGTGCTGCCATGTAAATTGTTCGGCATTCCCTCATACTGCATACCTGTGTGATAATTTTGTTTCATTCCCTATCGGCACATACTGTACCACCGTGTGAGGAAAGGTGATTGAATTAGATGTTTTTGACTGACCTCAGCAGGATTCAGAGAAAATGAGGGAAGTTATTTATTCATAGACTTAGTGTGATTGGCTGGTCCCTCTGGCAACACATCAAACACTACCAGAGACATTAATTACATCTGCAATTCCTTTGTCATGGGAGAAAACAACAGTGACGTTGTTAATTTTGACAGAAAAATGAATTCATCTCCCTCAGAACTAGCAAGCGATTGGTAAACAAATTCTCAGCCATGATGTGACTCTGCTGTGCAACCACTTGTGCATTCAAATGCATTCAAATGTTATATCGACAAGGACAGAGGGAGATGTGAATGCAGTGGCACAAACAGAATTCCTTGCGCTGAGCCTTGTCCTCAATCTGTTCTTCAGTCCCTGAAACGGGGTACTTAGTGAGGAAAAAAATCATGTTTTCTTTGGCTGGATTATTACTCATAATCTGAGACATAAATGAATCATCTCAAGCATTATGATATCTCAAGCATCGTAACTTTCCAGAGGGGTAACTATACAAAGGAAGTAAATGTCACAAATATTTCCACTTCCTCCCTAGACGCATATATTCTATAAGAGCACGTCTTTTGTCTCAGCAGTTAGCTACCCTCCTCAACACACTCTGTGAGTCACAGAGATGTTTATCTCTGGAGAGGAGCAGCCCAACCAAGGATAACAAGAGGTCATTAAATACATTTACTTTCTGCAATTGTTGCCTTCCGCTTGTTTCTCAGTGTGAAGCCTTGTGTGATATGGATTGTTTTCAAGTAACAGGCTGTGGAAATGGATGGCTCATTATTTTTAATAGGGATTTGAGATGGGCCCATTGCAGAAGCGTGCTGTCATTTAGCTGCCCAGGCACAGCACAGGATTAAAGGGAGAAACAATGAATGAGGTGCCAGGGGAAATGGGCCCAATTCAGAGGCAGATCGGCATGCTCTGTGTCCCAACACCTTTTCATTCTGGTGGTGGGAGAGCCTAATAGCTCGTGGTCGGTTCTGTTGCCATGAGAATATTCTAATGTGTTTACTTTGATCACTGGGCTTTAATTTACCAGAGAGATTTGTTTTATCTGAAACCTAATGGTGTTTGTGTCTGGCCATGACCCAAGTGGCCACAGCACACTAATTGTGATCATTTTTCAATTTACATTAGTCAGTTGGTTAGTGAGCCCCTCTCAAGTTCCCCCACACCTTGATTATATATCTCCTAAGTCCACAGCACCTTAACAAAGGGCATTTCCCCCCTGCATTTTCCATCTAGATGAGTTTTAATTAAGTCTGCTCTCCATGGTCCCCTGTGGCTGTTATAATCAAACCACGAGAGCGTCCCTTCTTCCTCTGCTGTTTTCTAAGGGATCATGTAGCATCTGCTTGGGTTTCTTGCTCAGATACTCCCTATACTCATGTTGGGAGGGTGGCAGAGCAACATGAGCTCCGAATGTATCACTTACACTGAGAACATCTCATTGGAAATACTTTACTCTGAGATACAGCTTTAAGATATTTGTCAGATTTGTGACATGATGAGAATATGATGACATACTTGTCATCGAAGATGTAATGTAGAAAACAGTCCATTTTACTTTAAAATAATGAGAAAAAAGAAGAAACCTACAAAACCGCTCTGGATAATATCATTGCTCTTTAATAAGCTTTACGTATCAGCTTCAGGGCCTTCGTCAGAGCTTTACGTATCGGCATCAAGGCCTTCGTCAGAGCTTTACGTAGCTGCCTCAAGGCCTTCTTCAGAGCTTTACGTAGCTGCCTCAAGGCCTTCGTCAGAGCTTTACGTAGCTGCCTCAAGGCCTTCGTCAGAGCTTTACGTATCGGCATCAAAGCCTTCGTCAGAGCTTTACGTAGCTGCCTCAAGGCCTTCTTCAGAGCTTTACGTAGCTGCCTCAAGGCCTTCGTCAGAGCTTTACGTAGCTGCCTCAAGGCCTTCGTCAGAGCTTTACGTAGCTGCCTCAAGGCCTTCGTCGGAGCTTTACGTAGCTGCCTCAAGGCCTTCTTCAGAGCTTTACGCAGCTGCCTCAAGGCCTTCGTCAGAGCTTTACGTAGCTGCCTCAAGGCCTTCGTCAGAGCTTTACGTAGCTGCCTCAAGGCCTTCTTCAGAGCTTTACGTAGCTGCCTCAAGGCCTTCTTCAGAGCTTTACGTAGCTGCCTCAAGGCCTTCGTCAGAGCTTTACGTAGCTGCCTCAAGGCCTTCGTCAGAGCTTTACGTAGCTGCCTCAAGGCCTTCTTCAGAGCTTTACGTAGCTGCCTCAAGGCCTTCTTCAGAGCTTTACGTAGCTGCCTCAAGGCCTTCATCAGAGCTTTACGTAGCTGCCTCAAGGCCTTCATCAGCTGCCTCAAGGACTTCGTCAGAGCTTTACGTAGCTGCCTCAAGGCCTTCGTCAGAGCTTTACGTAGCTGCCTCAAGGCCTTCGTCAGAGCTTTACGTAGCTGTCACACCCTGACCATAGTTTGCTTTGTATGTTTCTATGTTTTGTTTGGTCAGGGTGTGATCTGAGTGGGCATTCTATGTTACATGTCTAGTTTGTCTATTTCTATGTTTGGCCTGATATGGTTCTCAATCAGAGGCAGGTGTTAGTCATTGTCTCTGATTGGGAACCATATTTAGGTAGCCTGTTTGGTGTTGGGTTTTGTGGGTGATTCTTCCTGTCTCTGTTTGTTTTCACCAGATAGGCTGTTTAGGTTTTCTCATGTTTATTGTTTTGTTAGTTGTTTTTTTAATAAATTAAGCATGAATAGAAACCACGCTGCATTTTGGTCCACCTCTCCTTCAACTAAAGAAAACCGTTACAGTAGCTGCCTCAAGGCCTTCGTCAGAGCTTCTATGTGCGGGTTTCTTCTATAGCTCGGATGTGCACGTGCCGTTGACTTTAAAATAATGGGCATGGACCTCTGTTTCTCTTTAGACACCCACATGTACACAGCCCCTAGAAAACATTACAGATGTTGGTAAACAATTAGATATCACATATAAAAATAAGCTCTAGGCATACCATAATGTAAATAATGGTGGTGACACGATACAACCAATCATCAAACAATAGATTGATATTTAGGATATGATTTAATTTAATGTGATCGTGTCAGTCTAGCTTTTGTTTTGTTTTTGCAGGTGTTCACGTGTTGCATTCTAAACTACCTTTGCTTGGAAGTCAGGAGCAATATGTAGTTTCACACGATTTAATCTGGCCCTAACAAGGAAACATTTGAATTAAATCTGTAGTGACTTTTTTTGTGCCATGTCTAGTTTTCAGAATTGTTACTGTCCACAAAGCTGATAGAGGTTCACAACAACATAATGTGGAAGTCATTGCTGAAGCGAAGATAATTCAGACACAATTACCTGAAGAAAAATATTTATTTTTGTGTAATTGAGTCATGGAGCCACAGAGAAAACAAAGTACAAGAGTAAGAATGTTTGATCTCAGCCTGGCAAGAGCACTACATTAGTTGAGGTGAATGTATGTAACATTCTTATAATTATGAATGATCAGAGTTTTCCATGAAGACACCAGCAGTGGATGGGCTTAAATCCTGCCTGGTTGACCCTGTCCAGTGGGCTACAGTGTCCACCGACCCTCCCTGTCTCAGTCTCCAGTATCTATACTGCAATGTCCCGGGGGTCTGGGGTCAATCTGTTCTATCTGGTGTAATTATCCTGACTTATCTGGTGTCCTGTGTTATCTTAAGTATGAGTCTTCTAATTCTCCCATGTCTCCCTCTCCCTTCCCTTCTGGAGGAACTGAGCCCTAGGACCATGCTTCAGGACTACCTGGTCTGACGACTCCTGGCTGGTCATGCTGCTGATCCCGTTTATGCTGTTCTGCCTGAGGCTATGGAACTACCTGTTCACTGGATGTGTGCTACCTAGTCCTGTACTTGCTGTTTTGACCCTCCCTCTACATATCCATCACACCACCCTCTCTCACTACATTAGTGAGGAAAGAAAACAACCTATACACAACCTGTTTTATATGAAAAGGGGCTGCTGATGGGAGTTCATTGTATATAGTACAATCATTTTACTTTTTATAAACTGACATTTACAGCTGTGGTGCTGACCTGCCGTACCCTCTTTAATCACTGTGATTATTATGAATGTTTGAACATCTTGAAGAACGATCTGGCCTTAATGGCCATGTACTTTTATCATCTCCACCCAACACAGCCAGAAGAGGACTAGCCACCTCCTCAGAGCCTGGTTCCTCTCTAGGTTTCTTCCTAGGGTCCCTCCTTTCTAGGGAGTTTTTCCTAGCCACAGTGCTTCTACATCTGCATTACTTTCTCTCTGAGGTTTTAGGCTTGTATAAGCACTTTGTGACATCTGCTGATGTATAAAGAATACCTGGTTACATTTGTTTTTATAATAAATGTATAACGGGCTTTATAAATGCATTTGACTAAAGTGAGTCTTGAGAATTCCACATGTCAGAAGAGCATGATGGAGACCAGGGTGGCGAGATCGGTGAACTACAGAAAGAGAGATGAAAGGAGAGCCATCCACACCGTGCATTTAAATCAGAACACAGATAATTGTTTGAATTGTTTTAGGTCTTTATTAATAATTGATGTGATAGAAGGATAAAGGCAGAAACTATAGCATCATTAAAAGTTTGTCTTAGTGGGTCCAGTCAAAAGATATTTGCACTGAACTTTTTTTCAATGAGAGAACAACTACTTCAACAGTTGGAAAGGAATGAGATTTTTCACAAAGATATTATTGTATTCTCATAATTGTATTCTTTATCATAAAAGGATGGTAAGACAAAATCCAATTTGAGATGCTTGGGTAACTGCAGTTATCTTTTATATATTTTCTCTCTTGCTGCCTGATTTGTGTTATGTTCCTTGACGATTTAATCTGTTGGAGCTCTCTCTCTCTCTCTCTCTCTCTCTCTCTCTCTCTCTCTCTCTCTCTCTCTCTCTCTCTCTCTGATTGCTTTTGTAAATGCTTACATAGAAATGCTTACATAGAAACTTCACGGGGAGGAGGAAGATGTAGGATCTTAATTTGATTACTCTTTTGAGTGATCATGTGCGGTTCATGGATCATAGGAGTCTTACCAGAGGCATGTATGGCTCTAAAAAGGGTCTAAAATTGTCACTTTCCCAAAAAAAGCATACAGATATAGGATCTTAATTTGACCTATATTGTGCTATAAATATGGAGTATGGAGTAAATATTACTATGAAAAGGACCCTTCTTTAAAAAAAAAAATTGACCCCCTTTTCTCCCCAATTTCAATTTCAAAAAGACTGACTGAAGCTATCTTTGGTACGTAATTGGTCTTGCCTAAATTAAAAAAATTCAGAGCCTACAATTATAGTGAATATGTATTTGTTTTGAAGAGCCTAGTAATATGTCATTCATTATATTTTCATAAATAATAGGCTGATGAATTACCTTTAGCTACAGAATTTCTCACCACCATGCTTTCCATATCCCCCCATTCTCCTTCATTCCTTTCTCCAGCGCACAGAGAAATGGGCTGTCAACAGTTCAACAAAATATGTTTTGTTATCAATATTCCTGAACAGATTTCACTTAGTTTCCTAAATTAAGCACTGGTTAGCTGCAGGAACAGCCTTGAAGAGCCCATGGCATACAGAGTTTGGGTGGAATATCACCAGTCGCACAGCAAAATAACCAGAGTAGCCTACCTGGTGTGTTTTCTTCCCCCTGCCTCTGTTCCTGCTCATTTGATAATGGGACATTCTAAATTGAAACTAGTTGTACATATTAACAAAGACAAGATTGAATTGAGAATAGTCTGATGGGTGAAAATATGATCACTTGATGAGATAACAGCGATGGCAACCTGAGGCAAGGAACCGAGCACAAGCTTTTTTTGTGACTTTCTCATGTAATCAATAGCCTATAGTCGCATCATGCAGCCCATATATCTTTGGATTTCTAAGGCATTATATGGTTTGTATCATTCCCAACTACAGTTGACAAATAACTCTAAATCTAGCACATAGGACCTGTTTCAAATGATCACTTTTACGCTCAACATAGCCACTTCATATGTGCACTCTCTGAAATGGTACAAATATCCTTTCTATTTTATTCAGCTTGGTGTTCAATTATATTCTTCTTACTATAAACTCATATAATATAAAATAATGGCACAGTACTTAAAGCATATATTGTCTGCTAAATAAACATGTCTATGGTATTGCACATAGCAAGATAACATACAGTAGGCCAACTCATATTCTGTTCTTCCAACTCAATACATTTTCTTCATGTCATAATGTTTCTTTAGACCTACATAACATAAATAATGGATTTATTGTGATGGTGTATATTAAATTCATTTATTAGACTTTGATGTTCCAAAGACACGCACCAGAAGCTTGAATGCAGCTCGTATGTATGGAGGCCTGGAGATGCGAAACGTATTTATGTTAGTTAACGATCAATTACCATCTTTTACATGACAATAACCATCTGACAAAATGTCATGACTGCACTGGCATAATTATGACACCTTTCTGTTTTCTCAATGACAATGCTTGAGTTTGTTCCAACTGAGACCACTATGATGATACACCAAATGCGTTTCATGGATCCTTTAGGTGTTCTTCTAATGCCTCTTAAGGGGAAAGTAATCCAAAAGTTACGTTACCGATGCCAATTTTGGAAAGGTAAGTAGTTACTGTAACGGATTATAATGGTGTCGGAGGGGATGGCTGCCATTTTACAGGCTCCTAATCAACTGTGCTATTTTATTTGTTTTTTCCCATTATTAAAAGCAAGATGACGTAGCAGTCAGACGTCTTTGTCCTTTGTCTTGTCGTGTACCATGTATATATCTTTTATATATTTTTCTTCGCATATCTTTTTATATTTTTTTGAAACCTCAACTTCAAAATACTCTCCTGCTAAAGTATTTTTAATTACCTCGGAACCGGAATCCCCCAACAGAAGCTAGCCAGCTCACTAGCTACTAGCTAGTAGTCAGCTAACCACTGCTAGCGGTCATCAGCTAACCTTTAGCTCGGAAAGCTCTTGCGAGTTTGTACAACGCGACTCAAACCAGAGCATACTGGACCTATTTTCTCTCCATATCTCCGGATTCCTACCGAATGCTCTGGACCATCGCAGCTATCTAGCTGATATCCAAGTGACGACTCCTGGCTAACGTCGGTCCCGAAGCAAGCACCAATTAGCCTGGAGCTAGCCCATGCTAGGCCCTTTCTCCCGGCTAGCTAAAGAGGCCCATCAGCCAATCCTGGGCTACAATATCCGGACCCCTTTTACTACCGAAACGGGGCACGGAACCCGGCCGATCCTTCACGACTGGTCTATTGACGTCACCGCACACGGAGGCTAAAACAGACTTTCCTCAGTCGAGACGTCCCTCTAAGGCCCTTCTGCTAGCTTGCTAGCCCCGGCCTGCTAGCTGTCTGAATCGCCGTGTCTCCAGCCAGCCCAACCACTCACTGGACCCCTATGATCACTCGGCTACGCATGCCTCTCCCTAATATCAATATGCCTTGTCCATTACTGTCCTGGTTAGTGATTATTGTCTAATTTCACTATAGAACCTCTAGGCCTGCTCAATATGCCTTAACCAACTATTTAGTTCCACCTCCTACATATGCGGTGACATCACCATGTTTAAACGTCTCTAGAGACAAAATCTCTCTCATCATTACTCAATGCCTAGGTTTACCTCCAATGTACTCCAATGTTAATCCAGGCCCTCTGCAGTGCCTAGCTCCAAAGGGGGAAGTGTTGCAATCTACTGCAGAGATAGCCTGCAGATTTCTGTCTTACTACCCAGGTCTGTACCTAAACAATTCGAGCTTCTACTTCTAAAAATCCACCTTTCCAGAAACAAGTATCTCACCTTTGCCGCTTGCTATGGACCAGCCTCTGTCCCCAGCTGTGCCCTGGACACCATATGTGAATTGATTGCCCCCCACCTATCTTCAGAGCTCGTGCTGCTAGGTGACCTAAACTGGGACATGCTTAACACCCCAGCCATCCTACAAACTAAGCTTGATGCCCTCAATCTCACACAAATGATCAATGAACCCTCCAGATACCCCAAATCCGTAAACATGGGCACCCTCATAGATATCATCCGAACCAACTTGTCCTCTAAATACACCTCTGCTGTTTTCAACCAAGATTTCAGCGATCACTGCCTCATTGCCCGCATCTGTAATGGGTCTGCGGTGAAACGACCACCCCTCATCACTGTCAAACGCTTCCTAAAACACTTCAGCGAGCAGGCCTTTCTAAATCGACCTGGCCCGGGTATCCTGGAAGGATATTGACCTCATCCCGTCAGTAGAGGATGCCTGGTTATTCTTTAAAAGTGCCTTCCTCACCATCTTAAATAAGCATGCCCCATTCAATAACTGTAGAACCAGGAACAGAAAAAGCCCTTGGTTCTCTCCAGACCTGACTGCCCAGGACCAGCACAAATACATTCTGTGGCATTCTGCATTAGCATTGAGTAGCCAGTGTGATATGCAACTTTTCAGGGAAGTTAGGAACAAATATACACAGGCAGTTAGCTTTCCTAAGGCAAGCTTTTTCAAAACATAAATTTGAATCCTGTAGCACAAACTCAAAAAAGTTTTGGGACACTGTAAAGTCCATGGAGAATAAGAGCACCTGCTCCCGGCTGCCCACTGCACTGAGGCTAGGAAACACTGTCACCACCGATAAATCCACTATAATTGATAATTTCAATAAGCATTTCTCTACGGCCGACCTTGCTTTCCACCTGGCTACCCCTAACCCGATCAACAGCCCTCCACCTCACAGCAACTCGCCCAAGCCTCCCCATTTCTCCAGATAGCTGATGTTCTTAAAGAGCTGACAAATCTGGACCCCTACAAATTATCCAGGCTAGACAATTACATTTACATTTAAGTCATTTAGCAGACGCTCTTATCCAGAGCGACTTACAAATTGGTGAATTCACCTTCTGACATCCAGTGGAACAGCCACTTTACAATAGTGCATCTAAATCATTAAGGGGGGGGTAGTGAGAAGGATTACTTATCCTATCCTAGGTATTCCTTGAAGAGGTGGGGTTTCAGGTGTCTCCGGAAGGTGGTGATTGACTCCGCTGTCCTGGCGTCGTGAGGGAGTTTGTTCCACCATTGGGGGGCCAGAGCAGCGAACAGTTTTGACTGGGCTGAGCGGGAACTGTACTTCCTCAATGGTAGGGAGGCGAGCAGGCCAGAGGTGGATGAACGCAGTGCCCTTGCTTGGGTGTAGGGCCTGATCAGAGCCTGGAGGTACTGCGGTGCCGTTCCCCTCACAGCTCCGTAGGCAAGCACCATGGTCTTGTAGCGGATGCGAGCTTCAACTGGAAGCCAGTGGAGAGAGCGGAGGAGCGGGGTGACGTGAGAGAACTTGGGAAGGTTGAACACCAGACGGGCTGCGGCGTTCTGGATGAGTTGTAGGGTTTAATGGCACAGGCAGGGAGCCCAGCCAACAGCGAGTTGCAGTAATCCAGACGGGAGATGACAAGTGCCTGGATTAGGACCTGCGCCGCTTCCTGTGTGAGGCAGGGTCGTACTCTGCGGATGTTGTAGAGCATGAACCTACAGGAACGGGCCACCGCCATGATGTTGGTTGAGAACGACAGGGTGTTGTCCAGGATCACGCCAAGGTTCTTAGCGCTCTGGGAGGAGGACACAATGGAGTTGTCAACCGTGATGGCGAGATCATGGAACGGGCAGTCCTTCCCCGGGAGGAAGAGCAGCTCCGTCTTGCCGAGGTTCAGCTTGAGGTGGTGATCCGTCATCCACACTGATATGTCTGCCAGACATGCAGAGATGCGATTCGCCACCTGGTCATCAGAAGGGGGAAAGGAGAAGATTAATTGTGTGTCGTCTGCATAGCAATGATAGGAGAGACCATGTGAGGTTATGACAGAGCCAAGTGACTTGGTGTATAGCGAGAATAGGAGAGGGCCTAGAACAGAGCCCTGGGGGACACCAGTGGTGAGAGCGCGTGGCGAGGAGACAGATTCTCGCCACGCCACCTGGTAGGAGCGACCTGTCAGGTAGGACGCAATCCAAGCGTGGGCCGCGCCGGAGATGCCCAACTCGGAGAGGGTGGAGAGGAGGATCTGATGGTTCACAGTATCGAAGGCAGCCGATAGGTCTAGAAGGATGAGAGCAGAGGAGAGAGAGTTAGCTTTAGCAGTGCGGAGCGCCTCCGTGATGCAGAGAAGAGCAGTCTCAGTTGAATGACTAGTCTTGAAACCTGACTGATTTGGATCAAGAAGGTCATTCTGAGAGAGATAGCGGGAGAGCTGGCCAAGGACGGCACGTTCAAGAGTTTTGGAGAGAAAAGAAAGAAGGGATACTGGTCTGTAGTTGTTGACATCGGAGGGATCGAGTGTAGGTTTCTTCAGAAGGGGTGCAACTCTCGCTCTCTTGAAGACGGAAGGGACGTAGCCAGCGGTCAGGGATGAGTTGATGAGCGAGGTGAGGTAAGGGAGAAGGTCCCCGGAAATGGTCTGGAGGAGAGAGGAGGGGATAGGGTCGAGCGGGCAGGTTGTTGGGCGGCCGGCCGTCACAAGAAGCGAGATTTCATCTGGAGAGAGGGGGAGAAAGAGGTCAGAGCACAGGGTAGGGCAGTGTGAGCAGAACCAGCGGTGTCGTTTGACTTAGCAAACGAGGATCGGATGTCGTCGACCTTCTTTTCAAAATGGTTGACGAAGTCATCTGCAGAGAGGGAGGAGGGGGGGAGGGGGGAGGATTCAGGAGGGAGGAGAAGGTGGCAAAGAGCTTCCTAGGGTTAGAGGCAGATGCTTGGAATTTAGAGTGGTAGAAAGTGGCTTTAGCAGCAGAGACAGAGGAGGAAAATGTAGAGAGGAGGGAGTGAAAGGATGCCAGGTCCGCAGGGAGGCGAAGTTTTCCTCCATTTCCGCTCGGCTGCCCGGAGCTCTGTTCTGTGAGCTCGCAATGAGTCATCGAGCCACGGAGCGGGAGGGGAGGACCGAGCCGGCCTGGAGGATAGGGGACATAGAGAGTCAAAGGATGCAGAAAGGGAAGAGAGGAGGGTTGAGGAGGCAGAGTCAGGAGAAAGGTTGGAGAAGGTATGAGCAGAGGGAAGAGATGAAAGGATGGAAGAGGAAAGAGTAGCGGGGAGAGAGAGCGAAGGTTGGGACGGCGCGATACCATCCGAGTAGGGGCAGTGTGGGAAGTGTTGGATGAGAGCGAGAGGGAAAAGGATACAAGGTAGTGGTCGGAGACTTGGAGGGGAGTTGCAGTGAGGTTAGTGGAAGAACAGCATCTAGTAAAGATGAGGTCGAGCGTATTGCCTGCCTTGTGAGTAGGGGGGAAGGTGAGAGGGTGAGGTCAAAAGAGGAGAGGAGTGGAAAGAAGGAGGCAGAGAGGAATGAGTCAAAGGTAGACGTGGGGAGGTTAAAGTCGCCCAGGACTGTGAGAGGTGAGCCGTCCTCAGGAAAGGAGCTTATCAAGGCATCAAGCTCATTGATGAACTCTCCGAGGAACCTGGAGGGCGATAAATGATAAGAATGTTAAGCTTGAAAGGGCTGGTAACTGTGACAGCATGGAATTCAAAGGAGGCGATAGATAGATGGGTAAGGGGAGAGAGAGAGAATGACCACTTGGGAGAGATGAGGATCCCGGTGCCACCACCCCGCTGACCAGAAGCTCTCGGGGTGTGCGAGAACACGTGGGCGGACGAAGAGAGAGCAGTAGGAGTAGCAGTGTTATCTGTGGTGATCCATGTTTCCGTCAGTGCCAGGAAGTCGAGGGACTGGAGGGAGGCATAGGCTGAGATGAACTCTGCCTTGTTGGCCGCAGATCGGCAGTTCCAGAGGCTACCGGAGACCAGGAACTCCACGTGGGTCGTGCGCGCTGGGACCACCAGATTAGGGTGGCCGCGGCCACGCGGTGTGGAGCGTTTGTATGGTCTGTGCAGAGAGGAGAGAACAGGGATAGATAGACACATAGTTAACAGGGTGCAGAAGAGGCTACGCTAATGCAAAGGAGATTGGAATGACAAGTGGACTACACGTCTCGAATGTTCAGAAAGTTAAGCTTACGTAGCAAGAATCTTATTGACTAAAATGATTGAAATGAAACAGTACTGCTGGAGTAGGCTAGCTGGTAGTGGCTGCGATGTTGACACTACACTAATCAAGTCGTTCCGTCGAGTGTAATAGTTTCTACAGTGCTGCTATTCGGGGCTAGCTGGCTAGCTAGCAAGGTTGATTGCGTTCCGTTACTTTAAAAGAACGACAATAGCTGGCTGGCTAACCTAGAAAATCGCTCTAGGCTACACAATTGTCTTAGATACAAAGACGGCTATGTAGCTAGCTAGCTACGATCAAACAAAACAAACCGTTGTACTGTAATAGTTACCACAGTGCTGCTATTCGGGGGCTAGCTGGCTAGCTACGTTAGAAGAACGACAATAGCTGGCCAGCTAACCTAGAAAATCGCTCTAGGCTACACAATTGTCTTAGATACAAAGACGGCTATGTAGCTGGCTAGCTACGATCAAACAAATCAAACCGTTGTACTGTAATGAAGTGAAATGAAAATGTGATACTACCTGTGGAGCGACGGAATGTTGACCGGGTAGTTGGAGTTCAATTCGGTAGAGGTTGGCTAGCTGTTGGCTAGCTAGCTAGCAGCATTACCTACGTTAAGGACGACAAATAGCTGGCTAGCTAACCTCGGTAAATTAAGATAATCACTCTAAGTCTACACACTCTAAACTGCACAATTATCTTGGATACGAAGACAACTATGTAGCTAGCTGACACTACACTAATCGAGTCGTTCAGTTGAGTGTAATAGTTTCTACAGTGCTAGTGGACAGTGGATGTTAGCTAGCTGCTTAGCTAGCTGCTGGGCAGATACGTTAGGACGACGAAATACGATAATTATGCAATTGTCGTTGATACAAAGACGGCTATGTAGCTGGCTAAGAAGAAATTGCTAAGATTAGACAAATCAAACCGTTGTACTATAACGAAATGTAATGAAAAGTTATAAAAAGTTATACTACCTGCGGACCGAAGTGTAGATGCGGCCGCTCGCTCCAACCGGAATGTGTAGGTATCTGGAGCCTCTCTTTCTAAAATGATCTGCCAAAATTGTTGCAACCCCAATTACTAGCCTGTTCAACCACTCTTTCATATCGTTTGAGATTCCCATAGATTGGAAAGCTGCCGTGGTCATCCCACTCTCCAAACTGTTACAGACCTATATCTATCCTACCCTGCCTGTCTAAGGTCCTCAAAAGCCAAGATAACAAACAGATCACCGACCATTTCGAATCCCAACGTACCTTCTCCGCTATGCAATCTGGTTTCAGAGCTGCTCATGGGTGCACCTCAGCCACGCTCAAGGTCCTAAACAATCTCATAACCACCATCGGTAAGAGACATTACTGAGCAGCTGTATTCATCGACCTGGCCAAGGCTTTCGACTCTGTCAATCACCACATTCTTACCAGTAGACTCAACAGCCTTGATTTCTCAAATGATTGCCTCGCCTGGTTCACCAACTATTTCTCGGATAGAGTTCAGTGTGTCAAATCAGAGGGCCTATTGTCCGGACCTCTGGCAGTCTCTATGGGGTGCCTCAGGGTTCAATTCTCGGGCCTACTCTCTTCTCTGTATACATCAATATGTCGCTCTTGCTGCTGGTGATTCTCTGATCCACCTCTACGCAGGCGACACCATTCCGTATACCTCTGGCCCTTCTTTGGACACTGTGTTAACTAACATTCAGACGAGCTTCAATGCCATACAACCTTCCTTCCGTGGCCTCCAACTGCTCTTAAACACAAGTAAAACTAAATGCATGCTCTTCAACCGATCGCTGCCCGCACCTGCCCGCCCGTCCAGCATCACTACTTTGGACGGTTCTGACTTAGAATATGTGGACAACTACAAATACCAAGGTGTCTGGTTAGACTGTAAACTCTCCTTCCAGACTCACGTTAAGCATCTCCAATCCAAAATTACATCGACTTCCTATTTCGCAACAAAGCATCCTTCACTTATGCTGCCAAACGTACCCTCGTAAAACTGAACATCCTACCGATCCTTGATCCTTCGCCGATTTCATTTACAAAATAGTCTCCAAAACTCTACTCAACAAATTAGATGCAGTCTATCACAGTGCCATCCGTTTTGTTACCAAAGCCCCATATACTACTATTTTCCACCATAATTTGCAAATAAATTCATAAAAAATCCTACAATGTGATTTTTTGTATTTTTTTTCCTCGTTTTGTCTGTCATAGTTGAAGCGTACCTATGATGAAAATTACAGGCCTCTCTCATCTTTTTAAGTGGGAGAACTTCCACAATTGGTGGCTGACTAAATACATTTTTGCCTCACTGTATATCTCACTGGTCACCCCCAAAGCCAATTCCTAATTTGGCCACTTTTCCTTCCAGTTCTCTGCTGCCAATGATTGGAATGAACTGCAAAAATCACTGAAGCTGGGGACTCATATCTCCCTCACTAGCTTTAAGCACCAGCTGTCAGAGCAGCTCACAGATCACTGCACCTATACATATCCCATCTGTAAACAGCCCATCCAACTACCTCATCCCCATACTGTATTTATTTATTTATCTTGCTCCTTTGCACCTCAGTATCTCTACTTGCACATTCGTCTTCTGCACATCTACCATTCCAGTGTTTAATTGCCATATTGTAATTACTTCGCCACCATGGCCTATTTATTGCCTTACCTCCATTATCCTACATCATTTGCACATGCTGTATATAGACTTTTTCTACTGTATTATTGACTGTATGTTTGTTAATTCCATGTGTAACTCTGTGTTGTTGTATGTGTCGAACTCCTTTCCTTTATCTTGGCCAGGTCACAGTTGCAAATGAGAACTTGTTCTCAACTAGCCTAAATGGTTAAATAAAAGGTTAAATAAAAAAATAGTAACTTATTTTGTACACAAAGTTGCTGCTACCATCTCTTATGAACGAAAAGAGCTTCTGGACATCTGTTGTGTCTTTAGTATCATTCAATGTGAAGACTGTTATTTTATCGAATCAATTCTCTGTAATTATTATTACGTGATTAAACTAATCATGTAAATGTAATTAACTAGGAAGTCGGGGCACCACAGAAAATGTTCAGATTACAAAGTTATAATTTTCGATTTCTTTTAAATTTTCGAATATAACTGAAGATATTTTAACATCTGATCAATTAGTCTTCTATTAAGCCATGTTTCAGTCAGGCCAATCACATCAAGATTATGATCAGTGATTAGTTCATTGACTATAACTACCTTTGAAGTAAGGGATCTAACATTAAGTAGCCCTATTTTGAGATGTGAGGTATCACGATCTCTTTCAATAATGGCAGGAATGGAGGAGATCTTTATCCTAGTGAGATTGCTAAGGCGAACACCACCATGTTTAGTTTTGCCCAAACTAGGACGAGGCACAGATGGGACATTGTCCCAATGGGGCATTAAAAACTGTAATATCCTATGTTTCACCGAATCGTGGCTGAACAACGTCATGGATAAAATAGAGCTGGCTGGGTTTTCCGTGCATAGGCAGGACAGAGAAGCTACGTCTGTTAAGACCAAGGGCGGGGGTGTGTGTCTATTTTTCAATAACTGTATTTTTGGCATTTTTCCTATTATGTTGCCTTACAACCTGGGTTTGTATCATTTGATCTACACAACATGCCTACCATTTTGAAGATGGAAAATATTTTTTATTGTGAAACCAACAAGGAATAAGACAAAAAAACTGAAAACTTGAGCGTACATAACTATTCACCCCCCCCAAAGTCAACACTTTGTAGAGCGACCTTTTGCAGTAATTACAGCTGCAAGTCTCTCTTGGGGTATGTCCCTATAAGCTTGGCACATCTAGCCACTGGGATTTTTGCCCATTGTTCAAGGCAAAACTGCTCCAGCTCTTTGAAGTTTGATGGGTTCCGCTGATGTACAGCAATCATTAAGTCATACCACAGATTCTCAATTGGATTGAGGGCTGGGCTTTGACCAGGCCATTCCAATACATTTAAATGTTTCCCTTTAAACCACTCGAGTGTTGCTTCAGCAGTATACTTAGGATCGTTGTCCTGCAGGAAGGTGAACTTCCGTCCCAGTCTCAAATCTCTGGAAGACTGAAACAGGTTTCCCTCAAGAATTTCCCTGTATTTAGCACATCCATCATTCCTTCAATTCTGACCAGTTTCCCAGTCCCTTCCGATGAAAAACATCCCCACCGCATGATGCTGCCACCACCATGCTTCACTGTGGGGATGGTATTTTCAGGGTGATGAAAGGTGTTGGGTTTGCGCCAGATATAACGTTTTCCTTGATGGCCAAAAAGCTCAATTTTAGAATCATCTGACCAGAGTACCTTCTTCCATATGTTTAGGGAGTCTCCCACATGCCCTTTTGAAACAAACATGTTTCCTTATTTTTGTCTTGAAGCAATGGCTTATTTTCTGGCCACTCTTCCGTAAAGCCCAGCTCTGTGGTGTGTACGGCTTAAAGTGGTCCTATGGACAGATACTCCAATCGTTGCTGTGGAGCTTTTGCAGCTCCTTCGGGGTAATCTTTGGTCTCTTTGTTGCCTCTCTGATTAATGCCCTCCTTGCCTGGTCCCTGGGTTTTGGTGGGCGGCCCTCTCTTGGCAGATTTGTTGTGGTGCCATATTCGTTCCATTTTTTAAATAATACATTTAATTGTGCTCCGTGGGATATTCAAAGTTTTGGATCTTTGTTTAGAACCCAACCCTGGTCTGTACTTCTCCACAGCTGTTTGACGAGTTCCTTGGTCTTCATGGTGCCGCTTGCTTGGTAGTTCCCCTTGCTTAGTAGTGTTGCAGACTCTGGGATCTTTCAGAACAGGTGTATATATACTGAGCTCATGTGTCAGATCATGTGACACTTAGATTGCACACAGCCAGACTTTATTTCAGTAATTATTTGACTTCTGGAGGTAATTGGTTGCACCAGATCTTATTTCGGAGCTTCATAGCAAAGCGGGTGAATACATATGCAAGCACCCCTATTCTGTTTTTAATTTTTTATAATCTTTTGAAACAAGTTACTTATTTCATTTAACTTCACTAATTTTGACTATTTGTGTATGTCCATCACGAGAAATCCAAATAAAAATCTATTTAAATTACAGGTTGTAATGCAACAAAATAGGAAAAACACCATGGGGGATGAAAACTTTTGCAAGGCACTGTATGTGAGAATGCTGTTCATTGACTACAGCTCAGTGTTCAACACCATAGTGCCCACAAGGCTCATCCCAAAGTTACCGACCCTGGGACAAAATAACCCCCTCTGCAACTGGATCCTGGACTCCCTGACCGTCTGCCCCCAGGTGTTCAGGGTAGGCAACAACACATCTGCCACGCTGATCCTCAACCCCGGGACCTCTCAGGATTGCGTGCTTAGTCCCCTCCTGTTGTCCCTGTTCACCCTCAACTGCATGGCCAAGCACACCTCCAACACGTTAATCAAGTTTACTGACGACGCAACAGTGCTAGGCATGATCACCGATAACGATGAGACATCCTATAGGGAGGAGGTCAGAGGCCTGGCAGTGCCGTGCCAGGACAATAACCTCTCCCTCAATGTGAGCAAGACAAAGGAGATTATCATGGACTACAGGCCCCAATTAACATCAACGAGGCTGTAGTGGAGCGGGTCGAGAGCTTCAAGTTCCTTGGTGTCCACATCACCAACAATCTATCATGGTCCAAACACACCAAAACAGTCGTGAAGAGGGCACCGAAACACCTTATCCCTCTCAGGAGACTGAAAAAATGTGGCATGGGTCGACAGATCCTCAAAAAGTTATACAGCTGCACCACCAAGAGCATCCTGACCAGTTGCATCACCACCTGATATGGTAACTCCTCTGCATTCGACCGTAAGGCGCTACAGAGAGTAGTGCGTATGGCCCAATACATCAATGGGACCAAGTTTACTGCCATCCAGGACCCTGCCATCCAGGGCCAAATCTAGGTCCAAAAGGCTCCTTAACAGCTTCTAGACCCAAGCTATACATCTGCTGAACAATTCATAATTTGGCCAACTGGACGATTTACATTGACCACCCGCCCCCCTTTGTTTTTACACTGCGGCAACTCATGGTTTATTACCCCTGCCTACAGTACATGTACAAATTACCTCGACTAACCTGTACCCCTGTACATTGCCACGATACCGGCACCCCTTGTTATTGTTATGTAATTATGTAATTTTATTGTGTTACTTTTCATACACGTTGTGTACTACTCCCTTGACAGAACAGCGCAAATTGTCTCTAACCAGAATAGAAAGAGGATTGGGATGCCCCGGTGCACAACTGAGCAAGAGGACAAGTACATTAGAGTGTCTAGTTTGAGCAACAGATGCCTCACAAGTCCTCAACTGGCAGCTTAATTAAATAATTAAGTACCCACAAAACACCAGTCTCAATGTCAACAGAGAATAGGCGACACTGGGATGCTGGCCTTCTAGGCAGAGTTCTTTCAAAGAAACTGAAGATCTCGTACATCGCCTTCTAGTTGTTGTACACGATCTTCAGTTTCTTGGCAAGTTCTCACATGGAATGGCCTTCATTTCTCAGAACAATTATAGACTGACGAGTTTCAGAAGAAAGGTCTTTGTTTCTGGACATTTTGAGCCTGTAATCGACCCCACAAATGCTGATGCTCCAGATACTCAACTAGTCTAAAGAAGGCCAGTTTTATTGCTTCTTTAATCAGGACAAAAGTTTTCAGCTGTTCTAACATGATTGCAAAAGGGTTTTTTAATGATCAATTAGCCTTTTAAAATGATAAACTTGGATTAGCTAACACAACGTGCCATTGGAGCACAGGAGTGATGGTTGCTGATAATGGGCCTCTGAACGCCTATGTAGATATTCCATTAAAATCAGCCATTTCCAGCAACTAAAACTAAAGTTTCTATTGGACAAATTTAGTCTCTCCCCATTTTTTGTTCCGTTTGCTTCGATTTAAGAAACATTTTGTAACAGAGTCGGCATATTGAATATGCCCCCAGGTTTCCATCCAACCATTTCATGCATACCTAATGCATAACAAAGTCACAACCATCCTGATGGAAACAGGAAATGCTGGGTTCAATTTAATAAATGTCGACAGACAATTTGTTTTCTCAACATGGTGGGATCTTTTAATGTCTGTATAATACATTTTGTGAGAAATTGTAATGGTAAAGCCTTTGAGCAAATATTGATATAATAACCATCATATCGAAGTAAATTTGGAGTCACAGTAGTGAAGTGATGGATAGTAGCGAGCTTGATGCAAATGATCAATTAATATCAAGGGTATTATTTGAACGCTGGTGACATGATGATCAATTATATTATATTGCTCTTATCCATATCTCATCATATAATCCACTTCATCAGCTGTTGTCTAAAGAGCATGCCCCAAAACTAGATTGGACAAGTTCGTGATTTATTGCACTATGTCATCATGCACAGTCTTTTATCCGCAACAAGTCTGTTTGATGGAAACACACCTTTGGTGAGAAAATATTGTTTTCATGCAGATTTTAGAATATTAGCATGAAAATCTGTCGCCAATTGGATGGAAACCCTACTGTTACCATCACAAGCAGGACTTGACACGTTGTCACAATACAGACACAGCATACCCACAAACACATATAAGATGGCAATTTACAATAGAACATAGCTTACATAGCTTACATAGCACAAACTGAAATACAAATTAATACTTACACGACAGAATCTAAGTTGTACGTAATACAACACATCTCCAATTGTACCCTGACAGTGCACATATAATGCTGTGCCTGGCCATGATGTGATCTCAAAGCATGAGAAAACATATTCATAAGGATGTCATCATCCCAAAGTAGCATAGTAGAGAGAGCTCCATCCCCTCGCAATGAAAGCTCAGCTGCATTTAACTAGTTAAATGGGTTTGGATGGCTTCTATTTTTATTTTTGCACCTACCTCCCCTTTGATGCTAATTGGTTTTCGGAAAGAGTTTCTGTTTTAGCACCTTTTTTGTATTAGTTATTCATCCGACCGGCATTGAGATGTTATTAATACCAGTATTACACTCATTGGAAGTGTGAATGCTTAAACTTGGGCTTTGATATGCTGATACACTGATACATGGAAAAGCAAAATGTCTTCTTATTATACTCTGTTTTATTCAAAGTATTCCCAACAGTTCAGTGTCACGCCATCATCCTGAATGGAGGATAGAAATACAGCGTTAAGGGCCGTCCACACAGAGGATGGCACCTATAACAATGCCTTTTTGAGTAGTTATTTTAGAAGATTGCTTTGAATAATTCACATGTACACAGTTGAGTGTGTGTGCACACGTGTTTGTGTGTTTTAGATGTTTTGTGTATGGATGTGTGTGCACACATACTGTATATTTAAAAACATTATTATTATTATTATTATTGGCCTGCCCACCACACCTCCCTCTTCCGAGGACAAACATCTTTTTTACAGCTTTTTCAGTACATTCCACACAAACATTTTACCTATTGCAGATTCAGTCTTCCCAGCCTGGTGCAGGTCTACAATTTTGTTTCTGGTGTCCTTTGACAGCTCTTTGGTCTTGGCCATAGTGGAGTTTGGAGTGTGACTGTTTGAGGTTGTGGACAGGTGTCTTTTATACTGATAACAAGTTCAAACAGGTGCCATTAATACAGGTAACGAGTGGAGGACAGAGGAGCCTCTTAAAGAAGAAGTTACAGGTCTGTGAGAGCCAGAAATCTTGCTTGTTTGTAGGTGAGTGACCAAATACTTATTTTCCACCATAATTTGCAAATAAATTCATTAAAAATCCTACAATGTGATTTTCTGGATTTTTTTTCTAATTTTGTCTGTCATAGTTGAAGTGTACCTATGATGAAAATTACAGGCCTCTCTCATCTTTTTAAGTGGGAGAACTTGCACAATTGGTGGCTGACGAAATACTTTTTTGCCCCACTGTACATAGGCGAAATACCAGAATAAGTGATCTAATGATTTTGTCTTTTCGCAGCAAAATCTGCAGCGCTGAGATGGTTGTGTGCCCCATATACATAACATACTGTTGGTGGCAAGAATTTTGTATAATAATTTAAATTTAAAAACTCAAAGTATTGAATCAAGTGTTTTGTGTATCAGTTCATAAACCATGTGCCATGGAATCGGCACATCAAAAAACTCTTCCTAACTATTTTGCAACCTGTATGGTGCTGCTGTCAACATTTTGGTCCTCAAATGAAACTGGTCTATTTTTTAAATTTATGACAACAACAAAGAATTATTAAGGGCAGACAAACATGTTCCCTACCTTCTCCCTCTTCCACTTCCACCTACATTTATGAGGTAATGCTGCAATCAGCTGGTAGCGATTTTGTATAGAGCAAACAATTCCATATATTTTTTTAGCTGCACATGTGACAAAACACACCATGTCTTATTTAAAATATCATTAACAAAGATAATTCCTTTTTTGAAAAAACATTTCGATAACAATGTTTTTTAATAAATTAGTATATTTGAGTTGAACCATAATATTTGTAATATTTTTTATATATTTTCAGGAGAATCTAACTAGAATTGCAACCAGCTTTGCTTGGCTTGTTTTAGAAAGGGTGATCTTTTTTAAAAGGTTCTATTTTCAATTAACTGAAAGTGAGAGGTTGTAATCTGGATAAAGTGGTGAGCCATTCTTACCATTTCAGGTTTAAGTATAACTTTTGTATGACTGGTGCTTTTAGTGAGAGTTTTGATGCTTTAATATTTACTAATTTTATCTCCCCAAACTAATTGTCATTATATTAATAAGAATTTTTCATTTTGTCTGGCTTGCTGTTCCAGATAATGTGAAAAATGTTTTGCTCATATAATTCAAAAAGCGAATCTTTCAGCATAGACAGAGCCTTAAGTTAATAGGTAACTGGGATATGACTACATAATTAATCAGGGTGATTTTTCTTGTAGTATTCTTGTAAAGTATTTACCTTTCCATGGTAGCAAGATCTTATCTATTTTTGCTAACTTTCTATTGAAATTTGATGTAGTTTATTTCTTTAGGGACATGAATACAGAGTATGTCAACTTTACCATCAGACCATTTTATTGGTAAAGTACATGGTAATGTAAAAGTGGCATTTTTTGTGATCCAATACATAATATGGTACATTTATCATAGTTTGGTTGCAATCCAGAGAGGTTAGAAAAATTACATAGATCCTCTATGAGGCTGTGCAGGGATCCAGATTGTGGATTTTAGAGGAAATTTTAGTCTTCAAGCATACAATGACATCTTTGTTTTTAAGCCCTGGATTTCTACATTATTGGTGGATCTAATTTTAATAAATAACATTTCGATGGACATAAATGAATAGATATGCCGACAGTGGACAACCTTGTTTAACTCCTCTTGACAGTTTAATACTTTCTGAGAAGTAGCGATTATTTATCATTTTACACCTGGGGTTACTATACAGAACTTTAACCCATTGTATAAAATATTCTGTAAAATGTAAACAGTCCATGCATTTACATATGAATTCTCATCATACTTTATCAAAGCCTTTTCAAAATCTGCTATAAATGCCAGACCTGATTTCATCGATGTTTCATAGTGTTATATTGTTTAAGTACTTGTCTTATATTATCTCCAATGTATCGTCCATGTAAAAAACCTGTCTGATCAAGATGAATAATATCCAACAACATCGTTTTAATTCTATGCGCTATGAATTTTGCTAGGATTTTTGCATCACAACACTGAAGTGTAAGGGGCTTCCAGTTATTTACGTAGACTGGATGTTTTATATACAGTGCCTTGCGAAAGTATTCGGCACCCTTGAACTTTGCGACCTTTTGCCACATTTCAGGCTTCAAACATAAAGATATAAAACTGTATTTTTTTGTGAAGAATCAGCAACAAGTGGGACACAATCATGAAGTGGAACGACATTTATTGGATATTTCAAACTTTTTTAACAAATCAAAAACTGAAAAATTGGGCGTGCAAAATTATTCAGCCCCCTTAAGTTAATACTTTGTAGCGCCACCTTTTGCTGTGATTACAGCTGTAAGTCGCTTGGGGTATGTCTCTATCAGTTTTGCACATCGAGAGACTGAAATTTTTTCCCATTCCTCCTTGCAAAACAGCTCAGGCTCAGTGAGGTTGGATGGAGAGCATTTGTGAACAGCAGTTTTTAGTTCTTTCCGCAGATTCTCAATTGGATTCAGGTCTGGACTTTCACTTGGCCATTCTAACACCTGGATATGTTTATTTTTGAACCATTCCATTGTAGATTTTGCTTTATGTTTTGGATCATTGTCTTGTTGGAAGACAAATCTCCGTCCCAGTCTCAGGTCTTTTGCAGACTCCATCAGGTTTTCTTCCAGAATGGTCCTGTATTTGGCTCCATCCATCTTCCCATCAATTTTAACCATCTTCCCTGTCCCTGCTGAAGAAAAGCAGGCCCAAACCATGATGCTGCCACCACCATGTTTGACAGTGGGTATGGTGTGTTCAGGGTGATGAGCTGTGTTGCTTTTACGCCAAACATAACGTTTTGCATTGTTGCCAAAAAGTTCAATTTTGGTTTCATCTGACCAGAGCACCTTCTTCCACATGTTTGGTGTGTCTCCCAGGTGGCTTGTGGCAAACTTTAAACAACACTTTTTATGGATATCTTTAAGAAATGGCTTTCTTCTTGCCACTCTTCCATAAAGGCCAGATTTGTGCAATATACGACTGATTGTTGTCCTATGGACAGAGTCTCCCACCTCAGCTGTAGATCTCTGCAGTTCATCCAGAGTGATCATGGGCCTCTTGGCTGCATCTCTGATCAGTCTTCTCCTTGTATGAGCTGAAGGTTTAGAGGGACGGCCAGGTCTTGGTAGATTTGCAGTGGTCTGATACTCCTTCCATTTCAATATTATCGCTTGCACAGTGCTCCTTGGGATGTTTAAAGCTTGGGAAATCTTTTTGTATCCAAATCCGGCTTTAAACTTCTTCACAACAGTATCTCGGACCTGCCTGGTGTGTTCCTTGTTCTTCATGATGCTCTCTGCGCTTTTAACGGACCTCTGAGACTATCACAGTGCAGGTGCATTTATTGATTACACACAGGTGGATTGTATTTATCATCATTAGTCATTTAGGTCAACATTGGATCATTCAGAGATCCTCACTGAACTTCTGGAGAGAGTTTGCTGCACTGAAAGTAAAGGGGCTGAATAATTTTGCATGCCCAATTTTTCAGTTTTTGCTTTGTTACAAAAGTTTGAAATATCCAATAAATGTCGTTCCACTTCATGATTGTGTCCCACTTGTTGTTGATTCTTCACAAAAAAATACAGTTTTATATCTTTATGTTTGAAGCCTGAAATGTGGCAAAAGGTCGCAAAGTTCAAGGGGCCGAATACTTTCGCAAGGCACTGTATATCTCACGAGGTCAGGATTTTTAAGCCATATATCCACTAGTTCTAATGTGTCCATTATATAATTTCCTTAAGTGCATGAGGGTGATAGTTTGTAATGTGATTTCCTTTTACAGGCCATTGAGGTACTTGAAACCATATTATAATCTCCCGCCTGTCACGTGTGCTCCCTCTCCGGCCTCTAGGTCACCAGGCTGCTCGTTAGGGCGCACACCTGTCAACAGTGTTACGTGCATAATTACACTCACCTGGACTCCATTACCTCCCTGATTACCTACCCTTTACATGTCACTCCCTTTGGTTTCTTCCCCAGTCGTCATTGTTGCTGTTTCATGTCGGTGCTTTGGTTGTGTTTCTTGTATTTTCATTTATTAATTAAATGTTTTCACTCCCTGAACTTGATTCACGACTCTCAGCGTACATCGTTACGCTGCCACAATAATAGAGTAATTTGTTTCTTGTGAGTTAGATAGATAATTACATAAATATTCGAGGAAGTGTGGATCATCATTATTTGGACAGTATAGATTACAGTGCCTTGCAAAAGTATTCTTCCCCGTTGGCATTTTTTCTATTTTGTTGCATAACAGCCTGTAATTGAAATCTATTTGTATCTGGATTTCATGTAATGGACATACACAAAATAGTCCAAATTGGTGAAGTGAAATGAATAAAGTAACTTGTTTAAAAACATTCTAAAAAAATAAAAAACAGAAAAGTGGTGTGTGCATATGTATTCACCCCTTTGCTATGAAGCCCCTAAATAAGATCTGGTGCAACCAATTACCTTCAGAAGTCACATAATTAGTTAAATAAAGTGCACATGTGTGAAATCGAAGTGTCACATGATCTCAGTATATATACACCTGTTCTGAAAAGCCCCAGAGTCTGCAACACCACTAAGCAAGAGGCACCACGAAGACAAGAGGCACCACGAAGACAAGAGGCACCACGAAGACAAGAGGCACCACGAAGACAAGAGGCCCCACGAAGACAAGAGGCCCCACGAAGACAAGAGGCCCCACAAAGACAAGAGGCCCCACGAAGACAAGAGGCACCACGAAGACAAGAGGCACCATGAAGACCAATGAGCTCTCCAAACAGGTCAGGGACAAGGTTATGGAGAGGTACAGACCAGGGTTGGGTTATGAAAAAAGATCCAAAACTTTTAATATCCCACAGAGAACCATTAAATCCATTATTAAAAAATTTAAAGAATATGGCACCACCACAAACCTGCCAAGAGAGGGCCGCCCACCAAAACTCACGGACCAGGCAATGAGGGCATTAATCAGAGAGGCAACAAAGAGACCAAAGATTACCCTGAAGGAGCTGCTATATTTTCAACACCATTTAAACCATAAATCTCATTTAAAAATGCAAAGGACATATTATTATTCTGACACACACTGGCATATGGGTTAGGTGTTGGTCTAAAGGTTCTGTTACCTCTGCTAGCACGTGGTTGGCAGGTTAACACTGGGTAACACTGATTCGACCCGAAATTCATCAGCAGCCAATACAATAACTGACTTATGGAAATAAAGAGGCATACTATATTTTTACACTATGTACAGTACCAGTCAAATGTTTGGACACACCTTCTCATTCAAGGGATTTTCTTTATTTTTACTTTTTTTTACAGTGTAGAATAATAGTGAAGACATAAATACTATGAAATAACACATGAAATCACATCGTAACCAAAAAGGTGTAAAACAAATCAAAATATATTTAATAATTTAGATTCTTCAAAGTAGCCACCCTTTGCCTTGATGACAGTTTTGCACACTCTTGGCATTCTCTCAACCAGCTTCATGGGTAGTCACCTGGAATGCATTTCAATTAACAGGTGTACATTGTTAAAAGTTAATTTGTGGAATTTCTTTCCTTCTTAATGCATTTGAGCCAATCAGTTGTGTTGTGACAAGGTAGGGTTGGTATACAGAAGATAGCGCTATTTGGTAAAATACCAAGTCAATATTATGGCAAGAACAGCTCAAATAAGCAAAGAGAAATGACAGTCCATAATTTCAAGAACTTGAAATGTTTCTTCAGGTGCAGTCGCAAAACCCATAAAGCGCTATGATGAAACTGGCTCCCGTGAAGACCGCCACAGGAAAGGAAGACCCAGAGTTACCTCTGCTGCAGAGGATACGTTCATTAGAACTTGCAGCCTAGATAAATGCTTCACAGAGTTCAAGTAACAGACGCATCTCAACATCAACTGTTCAGAGGAGACTGTGTGAATCAGGCCTTCACGGTCAAATTGCTGCAAGGAAACCACTACTAAAGGACACAAATAAGAAGAAAAAAAGACTTGCTTGGGCCAAGAAACATGAGCAATGGACATTAGATCAGTGGAAATCTGTCCTTTGGTCTGACAAGTCCAAACTGTCAATACTTTGTAGAAACAACTTTGGCAGTGATTACAGCTATGAGTCTTTCTTGGTAAGAGTTTTCTACAACTGGATTATGCAATTTGTCGATTTATTATTTTCAAAATTCTCTAAGCTCTGTCAAATTGGTTGTTGATCATTACCAGACAGCCATTTTCAAGTCTTGCCATAGATTTTGAAGCCGATTTAAGTCAAAACTGCAACTAGGCCACTCAGGAACATTTGATGTCATCTTTGTAAGCAACTCCAGTGTTATCCTGCTGAAAAGTGAATTTGTCTCCTTGTGTCTGTTGGAAAGCAGACTGAACTAGGTTTTATTCTAGGATTTCTGTCCTTAGGTCTATTCCTTTTTTTTATTTAAAAAAAACCCTAGTCCTTGCAGATGGCGTGCATACTCATAACATGATGCAGACACCACCACACTTGAAAATATGAAGAGTGGTACTCAATGATGTGTTGTGTTGGATTTACCACAAACATAACGCTTTGTATTCAGGACATAAAGTACTTTTCTTTGCCCTTTTTTTTGCAGTTTTACTTTAGTGCGTAATTGCATACAGGATGCATGTCTTGGAGCAATTCTTTAGAGGCTTCCTTCTTTTCTGTCATTTAGGTTAGTATTTTGGACTAACTACAATGTTGTTGATTCACCCTCAATTTTCTCCAATCACAGCCATTAAATTCTGCAACTGTTTTAGTCACCATTGACCTCATGGGGAAATCCCTGAGCGGTTTCCTTCCTCTCCGGCAACTGAGTTAGTTATGATGCCTGTATCTTTGTAGTGACTAGGTGTATTGATACACCATTCAAAGGGTAATTAATAACTTCACCATGCTCAAAGTGATATTCAATGTCAGATTTTTTTTCTTAAACTTTACATACCAATAGGTGCATTTCTTTGTAAGGCATTTGAAAACCTCCTTGGTCTTTGTAGTTTAATCTGTGTTTGATATTCACTTCTCGACTGAAGGACCTTACAATTATCTGTATGTGTGGGGTACAGAGATGAGGTAGTCATTCAAAAATCATGTTAAACACTAATATTGCAAACATAGTGAGTCCATGAAATGTATTATATGCCTTGTTATTAAGCAAATGTTTACTCCTGAACTTATTTCGGCTTGCCATAACAAAGGGTTTGATTACTTGACTCAAGACATTTCAGCTTGTCATTTTTGCTTAATTTGTAAAAATGTCTAAAAACATAATTCCACTTTGACATTATGCTATATTATGTTTAGGCCAGTGACACAATCTCAATTTAATCCATTTTAAAGTCAGCCTGTATTTAGTCATCTGATGATGCAGTCAATGGTGCGAGTCAGAGGTGATTTGTGGCAATCAGGACCAAGGAACAAGCAGTGAGTTTAACATTTTTTTCTGAGCCTCAGACCCTGTGTTCATGTAATTTTTTCCTAATTTCGTCCGTGTCGTCTCTCTTAATGTCAAGTGATTGCTGTGAAAGTGGTTGATAACTACGCTGTTATGCCCTGCTACCCAGTATATTACACGCTCCTGTCAGGGAAGAAATGGAAATGTGTGATTGTATCAAACACCTCAAACATAGAACACTGAGTTTAGAGGTACATTTACTTGTCAATGTCACTGCATGGTGCAGAGATGGAGGAGAGATCACAGTGTGGTGTGCCTACTGTTCTGCCTGCGGACATGAAATCCTGACCTGTTCACAGGACGTGCTACCTGTCCCAGACCTATTATTTGACCAACCTGGTCATTTATGAACATTTGAACTTCTTGGCCAGGTTCTGTTAAAATCTCCACCCGGCACAGCCAGAAGTGGACTGGCCACCCCTCACAGCCTGGTTCCTCTCTAGGTCTCTTCCTAGGTTTTGGCCTTTTCTAGGGTGGTTTACCTCGCCAACGTGCTTCAACACCTGCATTGCTTGCTGTTTGGGGTTTTATGCTGGGTTTCTGTACAGCACTTTGAGATATCAGCTAATGTACGAAGGGCTATATAAATACATTTGATTTGATTCGAGAGTATCTGCTGTGTAAGTTACATTGTGTGTGTGTGTTTAAGCATGTGTGCACGAGCATGCATTTGTGTGTGCATGTGTGTGTTTTTTGTTTTCATCAGTGTGTACAAGTAGACTGGGGGCGTTTGTGATGGTAGATGATAAGTGTCTGTGGCTCAGTTGCAGGGTTCGAGTGAGGGACGGAGGCTCTGTGCCATAAAGAGCAGGGGAGGATGATGGAGCACGGGCCACAGCAATGTTTATTCGCTCAGCTTGTAGCTTAACGCTGCCGCTGTCTGAGGGACTGGGCTTGGGTCAGCCAGGAACACAGATCGATGAGCAGAGAGGGGACTGGGCTCTGTCACAGAAGCTCCCCGGGAACGCAACACATCTGAATTCCAGCAGGATGCGCAATCCATCACAGCCCTGCCAAAAACATGCAGAGAGACGGGAGGGAGTGAATCCTCCGGACCTGATTTGAATAAAACTGTTGAGACACAGGAGATCCCTGCGGCCGGTCTCTCTCTACCCTGTCAGGCATCAAGATTAATGCCCAGAACGCAGGGACACAGGAATGTTAATCCATATATTACACATTACTTGGCTCCAGGACTGCCATCGTAACGTATATACATCATGGTAGATATTGATTTAGCCCCTCCTGACAAGGCCTGGTAAATGAGATATTTCATCCTCGGAGGACCCACACTGTATAAATTCCTTAACAAGGGACACTCAGACCACTGAAGTGAAGAATAATAGGAAAATGATATTGCCAGAGGGTTCACTGGGTTGATGAAAAGGCAGCGTTTTTAAGGTGGTCTAAAGTTCCATATCCCTCTGACTACTCAGGAAGAAGCTCTATATCTCCCAAGGATGGTCTCAGGTTAAAATTATGGCTATTGGACTTCTGTGTTGATCCTGCTGTCCTTGAAATACATTATAATTCTCAAAGTTCAGTTTCAAGCCACAGACTGAGATTGAAACCTGTGGATCACTATATTCACTTATTCGCAGACCATTTTAGAGCTCTTTAAATGTATGTTTAAAAATATAACTGTCTTTATCCACCATGGCATACAGAGCCTAGCACATGTTCGTTTAGCCTATCGGTCCAGTGAGACATGATTAAACAGATTCAAGGGGCCTGATCAAACTCTTTCCATCGAAATGCGCTCTGTGCAAAAAAATGGAAGGCAGAGAGAAACTAATTTAACGTTCGGCTCCAGTGACAATTGTACCCTAGTGTTTTGTCTCCTCTTTTGCCATCCGAACCATTCCGTTAGCAGTGTCAGTCGGTGGAGAGATAAATGTGTATTTGAGCTGGGGCCCAGCTATCTATAAAGCACAGCTGGGGAGAAAAGAGACAACAAAGACAAACATTCATTCTCATTACCTCTGTGTTAGATTATTCAACCCAGTTTACTCCCAATATCAGCCAACAGCACTACTCTGCTGTAAGCCGTAATATGCCCTATAGCCATCATCAAGGCAGCTATAGATGCTCTCTCTCCCTTCCTGTCTTTCTCTCCCCTCTCTGTGCTTTGTTTTCCTGACAGTGATCCTCACAATGGATGTGTTCTTCTTGATATCTGGCTCTCTTAATATTCCTGGGAGTCTGTTCATCACCATCACCACATAATACGGCTCTTAGCGGGATGATTACAGGCTAAACCGTATTAAACTCTGAGTTGGGACACACAGGGGCCACAGGATCCTCTAATGGAGGCCAACCACAGCTTAAGAGGATTTCACCACACATCAGTCTGGAGGCCCCTGGGAACAGGACAGACACTTTGTACAACAACCCTACCCTTTCACCTCTGCGTAGCGGGCATCACTGGCAGCTGATGGTACCTTTAATTGGGGAGAACAGGTTCATTGTAATGGCTAGAATGGAATGGTATCAAACAAGTGCTTTCTATGTTTTAATACCATTCTATTCACTCCATTCCAGTCATTACTATAGGCCGTCCTCCCCTCACTAGCCTCCTGTGTGTGTGTGTGTGTGTGTGTGTGTGTGTGTGTGTGTGTGTGTGTGTGTGTGTGTGTGTGTGTGTGTGTGTGTGTGTGTGTGTGTGTGTGTGTGTGTGTGTGTGTGTGTGTGTGTGTACGCATGCTAAGTCTCTGGATTTTACAGTGAAAAAAATCCTGCGAAAACAGTTTCTGATTTGAAAATGAAAACTAAAATATTCTCACACCTCACTTTATCCAAGAACAGACAAATGCATACACACACAACAACAGCACACAAAGACAGTTGCAAATACACATACTGATACAGATCACATGTTAACTTTCATCGTGATTGTTCAAAGTTAAAAACATGGTCAACAGGTTTCAAGACAAGTCTATGGGTGTCTCTTCCCTACAGGACTCATGTTGCTTTGTGGGTTTAACTGCTAAAAGCCCAGATAATCCACAGGTAATTATTATTATTACATTTACAGACTATTTTGCCTGTAAAAAAAATCTGACAATTTTTTTAGAACCCAATTCATACAGTCCCATTTTTACATAAGCCTTTTATATATCCTTTGTACATGCCTGCAAGTTTAGGAGTAGACGTAGGCAGATGTGGGTGGACTTCCATTGAATATAGACCATCACAAAGGAATAAATTATTCATTTGTTTTAGGAAGGTCTTATAAGATATATAATTTATTTTCAAAGAATAGAATGGCATATTTTGAGTTTAATGATGTTACTGGTCTGTGCAGCCTATGGGTTACAATAGTGATTTTGTTCAGTAAGACACACGTAGGCTACCCTGAACACAGTCAACACACATGTATTTTATAGTAGGATAAGAATAGCATGAAATGTAACAGAATGTCAAGACTTCCACCGAAGGTCATCGTCACCGCTTTCTAACTGCCACCGATCCATGTTTCTTTTTCCATTTGTTATGTCTTGAGTGTACACATCTGGTTCCCATTTAGTTATTATTATTTCCCTATTTACCCTTCTGGTTCCCATTGTGATTTGTGCGTGATTATTCCTGGTTTGTGTTAGGGTTCGTTATCACTGCGTGGATTATTTTGGCAGATTTATTTTTCAGAGTACAGTACGTTATTTTACTCAGTTCTGTGTCCTGCGCTTGACTCCGTCCTCACCTCTGCACAACTGACATATGACACAGAAAAAAATACAAATAATAGTTTTCCCACACATCTTGCCTCATTGCAATGTGTGGAACCTCTGTCATATAAATACGTTCTATTTTGTAACAGAGCCCATCCATGCTTTTTTTTAAAAATCCATGTCTTTCCTGATACGGATACGGTTATGGAGCAAGTGTAGGGTCTGACATCGAGCATCTTCATCATGATACCGATAAAACATTATATCAATCTAGATTTTCAAAAGCATGTGAGTCTCGTGTTTATAATATGAACACGAGACTCACGTACTTTTTTAATAATTGCGCAACTTGCGCAAGTTTTAGGAGTTAAATACGCAAATCGAGCAAAATAAAATGCCTACACTTGATTTAGGCTACATTATTGCATCAAAAATGTTTCTGATCAATGGGAAATTAGCAAACATAGATGAGCTATACCACTTATCTGCCAGAGAATTAACCAAATATACAGATGGAGATTCAGTGAAACAAAATCACATTGATTGATTCAGACAAGTCAAAGGGTTTTGGTCGGGTTGTAGGTTTAGGCTACTAAGCGACTGAGTGAACAGCAAAATAATCCACATGTTAAAGTACTGTACATACAGTAACATTCTGGCAAAATGTTCTGATCGGTGATAATGAATGAGCCAACGAGACAAGAGGATCATGAGTAGCACCTCAACGTAGCTAACATTTCCACAGTAATTCCTTTGTATCCATCCAGCTGTGGTTAAGAAAACGGTGCATACTTAGTGGTGGGCTATGAGAAGAGATGGGTGAAGTGACATGCCTAGCAAAGTTTAGACCTATCAGGAGGATATTAGTAACCGGAGCTGCCTAGAAACCATCAGGAGTTTAAGAGCACAGCATTACGGCTACATTTCATACTAAGCCATAGGCAGAACTTTGAATCATGAATAGGTCGGTTGGCGGACATGAAAGTAAAGGCTTTGTCACCAGCAATACCTTTCATATATAAAGACAATTCTGCAAAAAGTTGGAGGGATGCTAAAGTTGACAGAAAAACATCTTGGTGTCAGAGTCGTGTGTGTATAGGTGGCAGGGAAGTCAGGCACAGGAGAATCAAACTGAATGAAGAGATGTTTAATAACAATAAATGAAACATAAATCCAACACTAAATAACAATAAAACAAAGTGGGTACGAGGACCCGTCGCGCACCAATACAAACAACATTGAACAAACCAACAATCTCTGACAAAGACATGAGGAGAAACAGAGGGTTAAATACACAACAGGTAATGAATGGGATTGAAACCAGATGTGTAGGAAGACGGGACAAAACCAATGGAAAATGAAAAATGGATCAATGATGGCTGGAGGACCGGTGACGTCGACTGCCGAGCACCGCCCAAACAAGGAGAGGCTTTGACTTCGGCAGAAGTCGTGACTGTTACGGCATTCGTTGTGGGAAGGAGGAGCGGACCAAAATGCAGCGTAGTTTTGATTCATTTCATTAAATGCGGAAACTATACACGATAAACTAACAAAATAACAAACCTACGAAAACCGAAAACAGCCCTATCTGGTGCAAAACACAGAGACAGGAACAATCACCCACAAACACACAGTGAAACCCAGGCTACCTAAATATGAGACAATGACTAACACCTGCCCCTGATTGAGAACCATATCAGGTCAAACACAGAAATAGACAAACAAGACATCCAACATAGAATGCCCACTCAGATCACACCCTGACCAATCAAAACATAGAAACATACAAAGTAAACTATGGCCAGGGCGTGACAGTACCCCCCTCCCCCCCCCACCCCCTCCAACGTGCGGACTCCGACCGCAAAACCTGAACCTATAGGGGAGGGTCTGGGTGGGCATCTGTCCGCGGTGGCGGCTCTGGTGCTGGTCTTGGCCCCCACTTCACCGCAGTCTTCCCCCACCTTCTCCGTTCCGTGACCTCCCAGCCACGGCAGCCCTACTTAACAACACGGGACAGAGGGGCAGCTCGGGACAGAGGGGCTCTTCAGACTCCGGCAGCAGCGCCGGACAGGCGGGAGACCCCGGCAGCAGCGGCGGACAGGCGGGAGACCCCGGCAGCAGCGCCGGACAGGCGGGAGACCCCGGCAGCAGCGCCGGACAGGCGGGAGACCCCGGCAGCAGCGCCGGACAGGCGGGAGGCCCCGGCAGCAGCGCCGGACAGGCGGGAAGCCCCGGCAGCGCAGGAGAGGAGAAAGGCTCTGGCAGATCCTGGCTGACTGGCGGATCTGGAAGAATCTGGCTGACTGGCGGATCTGGAAGCGTCTGGCAGACTGACGGTTCCGGCAGATCCTGGCTGACTGGCGGATCTAGAAGAGTCTGGCTGACTGGCGGATCTGGAAGAGTCTGGCGCATCTGGAAGAGTCTGGCTGACTGGCGGATCTGGAAGAGTCTGGCTGACTGGCGGATCTGGAAGAGTCTGGCTGACTGGCGGATCTGGAAGAGTCTGGCTGACTGGTGGATCTGGAAGAGTCTGGCTGACTGGCGGATCTGGAAGAGTCTGGCTGACTGGCGGATCTGGAAGTGTCTGGCTGACTGGCGGATCTGGAAGTGTCTGGCTGACTGGCGGATCTGGAAGTGTCTGGCTGACTGGCAGATCTGGAAGAGTCTGGTTGACTGGCAGATCTGGAAGAGTCTGGTAGACCTGGAAGAGTCTGGCTGACTGGCAGATCTGGAAGAGTCTGTTTGACTGGCGGATCTGGAAGAGTCTGGCTGACTGGCGGATCTGGAAGAGTCTGGTTGACTGGCGGATCTGGAAGAGTCTGGTTGACTGGCAGATCTGGAAGAGTCTGGTTGACTGGCAGATCTGGAAGAGTCTGGTTGACTGGCTGATCTGGAAGAGTCTGGCTGACTGGCAGATCTGGAAGAGTCTGGTTGACTGGCAGATCTGGAAGAGTCTGGTTGACTGGCTGATCTGGAAGAGTCTGGCTGACTGGTAGATCTAGAAGAGTCTGGTTGACTGGCAGATCTGGAAGAGTCTGGTTGACTGGCAGATCTGGAAGAGTCTGGCTGACTGGTAGATCTAGAAGAGTCTGGTTGACTGGCAGATCTGGAAGAGTCTGGTTGACTGGCAGATCTGGAAGAGTCTGGTTGTCTGGCGGATCTGGAAGAGTCTGGCTGACTGGCGGATCTGGAAGAGTCTGGCTGACTGGCGGATCTGGAAGAGTCTGGCTGACTGGCGGATCTGGAAGAGTCTGGCTGACTGGCGGATCTGGAAGAGTCTGGCTGACTGGCGGATCTGGAAGAGTCTGGCTGACTGGCGGATCCTGGCAGACTGATGGCTCTGGCTGCTCCATGCTGACTGGCAGCTCTGGCTGCTTCATGCTGACTGGCAGCTCTGGCTGCTCCATGCAGATTGGCAGCTCTGGCTGCTTCTTGCAGACTGGCAGCTCTGGCTGCTCCATGTAGACTGGCAGCTCTGGCAGCTCCTTGCAGACTGGCAGCTCCTTGCAGACTGGCAGCTCCAGCTGCTCCATGCAGGCTGGCAGCTCTAGCTGCGCTAAACAGGCAGGAGACTCCGGCAACGCTGTAGAGGCGGAAGGCTCTGGCAGCGCTAAACAGGCGTGAGACTCCAGCAGCGCAGGAGAGGAGGAAGGCTCTGACTGTGCTGAACAGGCGGGAGACTCCGGCAGCGCAGGAGAGGAGGAAGGCTCCGGCAGCGCTGGAGAGGTGAGGCGCACTGTAGTCCTGATGCGTGGTCCTGGCACTGGTGGTACTGGGCCGAGGACACGCACAGGAAGCCTGGTGCGGGGAGCTGCCATCAGAGGGCTGGTGTGTGGAGGTGGCACAGGATGGGCTAGACCGTGAAGGCGTACTGGAGATTATGAGAGCAGTGCTGGCACAGGACATGCAAGGCTAGGGAGGTGCACAGGAGGCCTGGTGCGTGAGGCTGGCACCAACTTCACCAGCCGACTAGCACGCACCTCAGGACGAGTATGGAGCGCTGACGCAGGTGTCATCAAATCCCCGACACGCTCCGTCGGGCGAATTCCATATTTAAAGCACCAACAAAGCAACTCCCTCATTACTCTCTCCTCCAATTTCCCCATTAACTCCTTCACAGTCTCTGTTTCGCTCACCTCCAACACCGGCTCTGGTTCTGGTCTCCTCCTTGGCTCCTCACGATAAACAGGGAGAGTGGGCTCAGGTCTGACTCCTGACTCTGCCACACTCTCCCTGAGCCCCCCCCCCCCAAGACATTTTTGGGGCTGACTCTCGGGCTTCCATCCGCTTCGCCGTGCTGCCTCCTCATACCGGCGCCTCTACGCTTTCGGCGCCTCAAGTTCTTCCTTGGGGCGGCGATATTCTCCAGGCTGAGCCCAGGGTCCTTCTCCGTCTAATTCATCCTCCCATGTCCATTCCTTCTTTTGTTGCTCCTGCTGTTGCTTTTGCCTGTTACCACGCCGCTTGGTCCTGTTGTGGTGGGTGATTCTGTCACGGCTTTCGTTGTGGGAAGGAGGAGCGGACCAAAATGCAGCGTAGTTTTGATTCATTTTATTAAATACGGAAACTATACACGATAAACTAACAAAATAACAAACCTACGAAAACAGCCCTATCTGGTGCAAAACACAGAGGCAGGAACAATCACCCACAAACACACAGTGAAACCCAGGCTACCTAAATATGGTTCCCAATCAGAGACATTGACTAACACCTGCCCCTGATTGAGAACCATATCAGGCCAAACACAGAAATAGACAAACAAGACATCCAACATAGAATGCCCACTCAGATCACACCCTGACCAATCAAAACATAGAAACATACAAAGTAAACTATGGCCAGGGCGTGACAGTGACACTTGGTTTGAACGGTGTATTACAGAGAGATAAGTAAATGACTGAAGTTTCTCTCATCTGATTACCTGAGGGAGGTGTGGCTCTAACATAAATCACTCAGATCAATCCATCTATGTGGAGACACACAGACACCTCTGTGGCACTGGCTTAAATCTTCACTATGCTAAAGTAGACGTACAATCCTCCTGAGTACTTCATTTTCATTGAGCTTTGTCCACCACAATAAACAACCTGTGGTATGAATCAGTATCTAGCAGCGTCGGGTTCAATTCAAATTAATGTCAGTCACCAAAGTATTTTATTCTCAATTATTTCTCAATAAACAATGAATTAGAAGCTACAGTTGAAGTGGGAAGTTTGAATACACTTAGGTTGGAGTCATTAACTCGTTTTTCAACCACAGTTTTGGCAAGTCAGTGAGGACATCGACTTTATGCATGACACAAGTAATTTTTCCAACAATTGTTTGCAGACAGGTTATTTCACTTATAATTCACTGTATCACAATTCCAGTGGTCAGAAGTTTACATACACTAAGTTGACTGTACCTTTTTAAAGAGCTTGGAAAATTCCATAAAATTTCACCATGGCTTTAGAAGCTTCAGGTAGGCTAATAGACATAATTTGAGTCAATTGGAGGTGAACCTGTGGATGTATTTCAAGGCCTACCTTCAAACTCAGTGCCTATTTGCTTGACATCATGGGAACATCTGAAGTAATCAGCCAAGACCCCAGAAAAAAAAAATTGGAGGCCTCCACAAGTCTGGTTCATCCTTGGGAGAAATTTCCAAATGCCTGAAGGTACCACATTCATCTGTACAATCAATAGTACGCAAGTATAAGCACCATTGGACCAAACAGACGTCATATCGCTCAGGAAGGAGACGCGTTCTGTCTCCTAGAGATGAACGGACTTTGGTGTGAAAAGTGCAAATCAATCCCAGAACAACAGCAAGGACGTTGTGAAGATGCTGGAGGAAATGGGTACAAATTATCTATATACAAAGTATACATACAAACGAAACAAAATATATACAAACGAGTCCTATATCGACATAACCTGAAAGGCCGCTCAGTAAGGAAGAAGCCACTGCTCCAAAACCGCCATAAAAAAGCAAGACTACGGTTTTCAACTGCACTTGGGGACAAGGATCGTACTTTTTGGAGAAATGTCCTCTGACCTGATGAAACAAAAATAGAAAGGTTTGGAGGTAAAAGGGGGAAGCTTGCAAGCCAAAGAACATCATCTCAACCGTGAAGCACGGAAGTGGCAGCATCATGTTGTGGGGGTGCTTTGCTGCAAGAGGGACTGGTGCACTTCACAAAATAAATGGAGTCATGAGGGAGGAAAATTATGTGGATATATTGAAGCAACATCTCAAGACATCAGTCAGAAAGTTAAAGCTTGGTCGCAATTGGGTCTTCCAAAGGTACATTGATCACAAGCATACTTTCAAGGTTGTGGCAAAATGGCTTAAGGACAACAAAGTCGAGGTATTGGAGTGACCATTACAAAGCCCTGACCTATAGAAAGTGTGTGGGCAGAACTGAAAAAGCCTGTGCGAGCAAGGAGGCCTACAAACCTGACTCAGTTACATTAGTTCTGTCAGGAGGAATGGGTCAAAATTCACCCAACTACCCGAAGGCTACCCGAAACATTTGACCCAGGTTAAACAATATAAATGCAATGCTACCAAGTACTAATTGAGCATATGTGAATGTGATGAAAGAAATAAAAGCTGAAAGAAATAATTCTCTCTACTATTATTTTGACATTTCACATTCTTAAAATAAAGTGGTGATCCTAACTGACCTAAGACATGGAATCTTAACTAGGATTAAATGTCAGGAATTGTGAAAAACTGAGATTAAATGTATTTGGCTAAGGTGTATGTAAACTTTAGACTTCAACTATGTTTATTTAAAATGCTTTTCAAGTTATGAATTTTAAATTCCAATTAAGTCCTGAATTGAGGGACTTCAATTCGAATTGAACCCAAATCTGTTGATTCAGGAGTCCATCTGACACAGAGAGAGAGAATCAGACTGTCAACAGCCACCCAGTAAAGTATTTTATCTCTGCCTCACCATACATGCATAGAGCCCTAAAGAAAGACTCTCAGGGGTGTGAGGTGTACAACATAGAAACCTAGAGTTGACATTGATGTGATATGGAAAACAAACTCTCCTGAATATTTAACAATCAGTAGACCGTCTTATTTACAGATCTGAGTGACCCTGCAAGAGGTTTCTGTCCCCCACAGAGCTCTGCGCCTACAGTGTTATCAAAAAAAGTGTCAGAGAAGGAATTCTAGATGGGTCCCTGCAGAGCCTGATCTGTCTGGCAGAGCAACAAGAGGAAGCTGGACCAGGAAAGGGGTTCCCAAACTTTTTTGGCCTGCCACTCCATTTTGATATTTGAAAATTCTCGACCCCAACCATGTGAGAAAACAAATTATGTAAATTAACAGCCAATGTTTACTTTTTATATTGGGGCTATGGCAGTTAATTGCAAAACATTCTAGCAGTATTTCTGATTGTATTCTCAACTCACCATCATGTAATTTTAACGTGGGGCTATGACAGTCAATTGCAAATTAGTCTGACATAATTATCTCACCTCCACTAATTAGATGGGTGTGCTTGATGCGGAGCTTCTCAAAGTCAGGGGGTGTGGTCGACAGTGCGCTCTTCATCTCTCCTGTCACATCCAGCCTGGATCGACTTTGGTTTGGTGTAAATACAGAATAGATCACTGAATCAGCGTAACATGAGTTTGAATGCTCAGAGGGAGACGGCACAGTATTCCTTTTGAATCAGTAACCAAAACTCCTCCATAGTGACCCATGAATGTATTGTCTGCAGCATTCGGTCACATGACAGCTCGATCAGATGTTCAATTTCACTTACCTGCATATCAACTAAGCCAGGATCACAGTCAAACAGATATCGCTGATTCGGTCACTCATCTGTAGAATGTTTTTGCATTTGCCCTGCATGCTTGCATTTAGTTAGTTCTGTTTCCCAAATATGTCTGTTACATAGGCAAGGAGACATTTTGTTTTCATTACACAGAAAGTCAACAAAGTCTGTTTTTTACATCCATTGCGAAGGACAATATGTCTAAAAAAAATCATTCCAACACTCCACCTGGAGAACCACCAAGCGTTGGTGTGAAATAGAACATTAGCAGGCTCTGATTTCATAAAAGTGCCGTTGGAAAGTGTTCAGACCCCTTGATTTTTTTAAATACTCCCCAATCTACACACAATACCACATAATGACAAAGTGAAAACAGGATTTAAAAAAAATGTTTGCAAATGTTGAAAACTAACAAAACAGATATAGCTTATTATATAAATATTCAGATTGTTTCTATAAGACTCGAAATTGAGCTCAGGTGCATCCTGTTTCCATTGATCACCTTGATGTTTCTACAACTTCATTGGAGTTCACCTGTGGTCAATTCAACTGATTGGACATGATTTGGAAAGGCACACACCTGTCTATAGTGCCTTCAGAAAGTATTCAGACCCCTTGACTTTTTCCACGTTAATTTGTTACGTTACAGTCTTATTCTAAAATGGAAATCATTTTTTTTTATCCTTAGCAATCTTCACACAATACCCCATAATGACAAAGCAAAACAGGTTTCCTACAACTTGATTGGAGTCCACCTGTGGTAGATTCAATTTATTGGCGAGGATTTGGAAAGGCACACACCTGTCTGTATACCAAAACATTTCTGCACCATTGAAGGTCCCCAAGAACACGGTGGCTTCCATCATTCTTAAATGGAAGAAGTTCCGAACCACGAACACTCTTCCTAGAGCTGGCCGCCTGGCCAAACTGAACAATCGGGGGAGAAGGGCCATGGTCAGGGAGGTGACCAAGAACCCAATGGTCACTCTAACAGAGCTCCAGAGTTCCTCTATGGAGATGTGAGAAACTTCCAGAAGGACAAGCATCTCTGCAGCACTCCACCAATCAGGCCTTTATGGTAGAATGGCCAGACTGAAGCCACTCCTCAGTAAAAGGCACAGTAAAAGGCACATGACAACCCGCTTGGAGTTTTCCAAAAGGCACCGAAAGACTCTCAGACCATGAGAAACATCTGGTCTGATCAAACCAAGATTGAACTATTTGGCCTGAATGCCAAGCATCACATCTGGAGGAAACCTGGCACCATCCCTACGGCGAAGCATGGTGGTGGAAGCATCATGCTGTGGGGATGTTTTTCAGCAGCAGGGACTGGGAGACCAGTCGGGACTGAGAGAAAGATTAATTGAGCAAAGTACAGAGAGATCCTTGATGAAAAACCTGCTCCTGAGCGCTCAGGACCTCAGTCAGGGGGCGAAGGTTCACCTTCCAACAGGACAACGACCCTAAGCACACAGCCAAGACAAGGCAGGAGTGGCTTCAGAACAAGTCTCTTAATGTCTTTGAGTGGCCCAGCCAGAGCCCAGACTTGAACCCGATCGAACATCTCTGGAGAGACCTGAAAATAGCTGTGCAGCAACGCTCTCCATCCAACCTGACGGAGCTTGGGAGGATCCCCAGAGAAGAATGGGAGAAATTCCACAAATACAGGTGACTGTAATCAACGCCAAAGGTGCTTCAACCAAGTGTTGAGTAAAGGGTCTGAATATTTATGTCGATGTGATATTTAATTTATTAATTATAATTTTTTTGCAAACATTTCTAAAAAAACAGTTTTTGTTTTGTCATTATGGGGCATTATTTATAGATTGACGAGGAAGAAAAACAATTTCCGTATGTAACGGTTTTCTTGAGTTGATGGAGAGGCGGACCAATACGCAGCGTGGTTACTATTCATGGTTCTTTAATAAAGCAACTACACATGAACAAACTAACACAACAAGAAACGTGAAAAACCAAAACAGCCCTATCTGAAGCAAACACAGAGACAGGCACAATCAGCCACAAAACCCAACACCAAACAGGCTACCTAAATCTGGTTCCCAATCAGAGACAATGACTAACACCTGCCTCTGATTGAGAACCATATCAGGCCATACATAGAAATAGACAAACTAGACATGTAACATAGAATGCCCACTCAGATCACACCCTGACCAACCAAAACATAGAAACATACAAAGCAAACTATGGTCAGGGTGTGACACCGTATGCATTGTATCTCCACATCATTTTTCAAACAGGCGTGCGCAATGTAGTTTAACCAAAGTTACCTGCTGCATAGCTCACGTTTCTGCGTTCAGCTCTTTTTCTGCCATTTGCTCTCAATCTATTTTACCTCAGTCGGTGTATCATACAATGCATCCATATAGCAGAGGGAGACACATTCTTAACAAGAGAACAGAGTCCTGTCCCATGATAGATGGTGCCACATCTGTACAAAAGCCCACCATTCGATCCAGTGGAATCGGTTTTTCAACAACATAGCCACACTGTTCCGTTTCAAGCTTCGGAATCATGATACAGAACAAGGTTTACCAGTAAACCACGAGCAATTGATTTATTTTACAATGCCATTATGTCTTTGATGTAAATGTTTTGGTGCCAAACTGGTGGCAGTTGTGAAAAAAGTCAATAGTTGGAAGAGTTGTAGTGTTAAAAGAAAATAATGGCATTTGTTGATAAGATGCTTTTTTTACCATATGGTATATTCTCTAGAAACTCATAGACAATGTGAACACAGATATAAAATAATTCTACTATATATGAAAACCTATTTTAAACGTTATTCAAGTATAAATTACCAAAGGTACCATAGATTGCCACAATTACAGAATATTCTGGTAACTTTGGTAAATTACCAATAGTTTTGCAACCCGAGGTGAGAGAAATAAGGAGAAAGCTAGAGAGAGAGGAAGAGCGAGCGGGAGAGAGAGAGAGATGGTATCTAAGGGAGAAGCGTAATGCCATGCAATCCATGACATTACTACTGTACCAAAGGAGTGCTTTATTTTCATTGCTTGAATGTCAAGTCTAGATTGTTCCAAGGAGGGGGAAATAAAGCTCTTGAACATCTCTCCCCTTCCCTCTCTCTTTCTCTCCCTCATCCTCTCCATCTCGTTTCATCACCCTGTGTGTTTTCTATTGCCTCTCCCTCCTCTTCCCGTCTTCTCCCTGGGGATAGAAAGGGAGCAGCGTAACAGGCCCCTGGCCCCTGGCCCCTGCTTGCGCGTGATAATGATCTAGTGGTGAAGTCCTGCAGAGAGTGGCGATTACACTGGGGCCGGTGGAGGCACACAGCCCACAACTCTAATCTCTCTGAGGCTGGGAGGGAGGCCTCCTGAGGAATAGAGTGGCATATGGGCCCTTGCTTTGCTCCACACACAGGGCCACACAGAGAAAGAGGTCTGTGAAATATTTGGCCAAGTCCACCTGACGGTTTGTGGTCCTTATAGGATATGTTGCTGTTAGCTATGATGACAGCCAGTCAGACAGCCAACCCACTTTCAAGGCTCAATGCACTATTGGAATTGCCAGCCAGCATACCCCTCAGTCTTCACCATCACAGAAACAATTTCCTGTCATTTATACCCAGAGTAACCATTAACATGTATTGAATGCATCTGTAAATATTACCTTGCAGGTTGAGCTCTGTTGTTATTGAAGGATTATGTCCCGTTTCAATACCCTTTAGAGTCTCTGTTCATTTCTCCCCAGAGACCCAGGTCTGGTCCTGCCCATTGATATGAGCTGATTGAACTAAAGCTAGTGAAAGGTAAGAGTCACACAGGGCACAGGGGAGGCAGGTGTTGCAGCAGATTAGGTGCTCACCGACGTCTGGGACTGAGGCAGAGGATTGAGAGATAGATAGCTCATTATCTGAACCTCAGAAGCAAAAGAGAGCAGGAAAGGCCAGTGTTTCACTGAGTTAATTGACTTTGCTGCAGCAGTTCATATGGTAAGAGGGAGATATAGATAGTAAAGACTATTAAAGGGACTACTAGCAATAATTAGAGTTATGTAAAGAGTCCTGACTCAATAAAGAAAACAGGGGTCTCTGTATTATCTAGATTTCTGAGGAAGCCATGCTGAGTAAATGAGGCCTCCTGGAGAATGGTTCAGTTCAAAATGCTGGGTGAGAAATGGGGTCGCTCTGGTGATATTTAAATGCTGCGCTTCCTACTGTTGGGATATAAGATTAATGGAAGTCTCCTCTTTTATTTCTATGATGTTCTATGAAAAAAAATGAAATATTAGAGAGGAATGGGCTCATCCTACTGGGTGACCTAATTCTAATGCAAATGTATTTAATCCCAATGCAAATTTGCCAAATTACTGTAGGACATTACACTCAATCTGCAGTAAATGGCACTAATTCTGTGATAAATTTGCTTAGCTACCTCAGTAAATATGCATAATAAGATTGTGCCTGGAAATGTACGTTTTTCTGTACACTCTACTTTCTACATAGCGGGTGGGACATTAAATACCAGAGCAGATATAAGGAAGTAGTGGAAGGAAGGAAGGTAGACATAGGTGATTGCTTGGAACTGTTTACCTGCTACTCCACCTTTGCTCATACTATTGGTAAGCCAACAAACATTTCTGAACCTCATTGCTTTGTAAATAGTTGCTGTCCCCCGAGGTATGTAAATACATTGTATACTTTTATTCTTTAAATCTAGATGTACTAGATTGTGTAGCGACGCTACGAGAAAACGCAGCCTCTCCGAGGTATTGTGAATATCATGCTATTTTGTTGTTTTCTTTGTGGGCCCACTAATTGCCAACTAACATTGTTTTTGATTTTAGATTTGTGTGGTCACACCCACAATCTGCTGTAACTGAGCCATAGTACTAGCACAGTGGTTTGCGGTATGCATTGAAATACTCCCATTTAATTTATCATAATTTAATATAATTTTAACATGGATCTTTTAACAGAAGCACTCATGCTTCAGTCCTTCAAAATTCCATAACATCCTCTCTAGGCTCCAGGGCCTGAAGGGGTGGTACTGCTTGCGCCAGTACCTCATGTAAATCCTTTGTCGAAAAATCCTTCAGTCCCCGGAAACGCTCTGCCACATGCATAATAACGTCCATCCTTCTGGACCTCTTCTCCATCTTAGCTGTGCCATTGACCACCATTGCCATAACAACAAGAAAGTCCAGCTTCTTCACATGCAACATCCCTGGGTCCTGCTGGTGAGAGGCCACCCCTGTCGCCTGCAGAGAAGGCCTACCCACCACCATACACTCTTCAGGACCACTCAATCCCTCAACCCTTCTCACTGTTGCTGCATATGAGATGCTCTGATTAGGCCTGACTCTAGCCACCTCATCCACCCTCACCCTCTCCGGGCACTCCAAAGATGTCACTTCATGGTTCCAACCACAATTGCATACCTGTGTGTATACCTGTGTTGGCTGGGCAATGAGTGTAGTGCACCTCTTCGATCAGATCTCAGGGTTGCTGGTGCCTTGCCCTTCAATGGGGTGTCTGCGTATTTTAAACGAGCTTCACCACCAGAGTCTGAAAAGACTGGTCCCAGTAATTTTGTGAGTTTAGGTGCCCAGTCACCACTCCTGTGAGGGGAAATCACTGCGCATGAAAGCAGTTTGGTGACAACAGAACCCCAGTGTGTAAATGTGAGTGCAGGCAGTATGTTGTGAGCTCCTTTTTCTAGAGCCTGATTATTACTCACCAATCACGTTAGATTATTACCCACTAATCAAGTTACAGTTGGGGAGGTTTATAAAACACATTTTTTTTATATATTAATGTTACGTTTTAAAGACTGAAGGTTTGCAAAATGGGGTGGCAGGTAGCATAGTGGTTAGAGTGTTGGGCCAGTAACCGGAAGGTTGCTGGATCGAATTCCCAAGCTGCAATCTGTTGTTCTGCCCCTGAGCAAGGCAATTAATCCACTGTTTCTCGGGTGCAGTGGATGTCAACTAAGGCAGCCCCTCCCCGCACCTCTCTGATTCAGAGGGGTTGGGTTAAATGTGGAAGACACATTTCAGTTGAATCCCTTTCCCAAGTGTGGATGAGCTGAATATGCCGGGATAATCATGACTGGCTTGGCTGCACAAACCCACCTTCTTCCTACAAAATCGAAACCTGGATCTAGTTGAGCGCTGTGCTTTGCATGTTTAAAATATTCTAGTGTGTATTGAAGATGTGATTTCTTACTAGTGTGCCTTGCATGTACACTACCAGTTAAAAGTTTTAGATCACCTACTCATTCAAGGTTTTTTCTTTATATTTACTATTTTCTTCATTGTAGAGTAAGATCAAAGATATCAAAACTATAAATTAACAAATATGGAATCACGTACTGTGGTAACCAAAAAAATGTTAAGCAAATAAAATATGTTTTAGATCCTTTGCCTTGATGACAGCTTTGCACACTCTTGGCATTCTCTCAACCAGCTTCACCTGGAATGCTTTTCCAGCAGTCTTGAAGGAGTTCTCACATATGCTGAGCACTTGTTGGCTGCTTTTCATTCACTCTGCGGTCCAACTCATCCCAAACCATCTCAATTTGGTTGGTCAAATAGCCCTTACTGTCACGGTTTTCTATATGCGAAGGAGAGTCGGACCAAAATGCGGCGTAGCTATTGTGATTCATATTTTAATGAAACAAGGAAAAACACGAAATAATACGAAAACAACAAACGTAACATGAAAACCGAAACAGCCTATACTGGTGCAAACTAACACACGACAAAAATAAGGACATAAGGACAATCACCCACGAAACACTCAAAGAATATGGCTGCCTAAATATGGTTCCCAATCAGAGACAATGATAAACACCTGCCTCTGATTGAGAACCACTTCAGACAGCCATAGACTAAGCTAGAACACCCCACTAAGCTACAATCCCAATACCTATGAAAAAAACAAGACAAAACACACCACATACAAAAACCCCATGTCACACCCTGGCCTGACCAAATAGATAAAGAAAACACAAAATACTAAGACCAGGGCGTGACAGAACTCCCCCCCCCCAAGGTGCGGACTCCCGGCCGCACACCAAAACCCATAGGGGAGGGTCCGGGTGGGCGTCTGTCCACGGTGGCGGCTCCGGCGCGGGACGTGGACCCCACTCTATCAAAGCCTTAGTCCCTCTTCCTCGCGGCCTTAGATAATCTACCCTCGCCGCCGACCATGGCCTAGTAGTCCTCACCCAGGACCCCACTGGACTGAGGGGCAGCTCGGGACTGAGGGGCAGCTCGGGACTGAGGCGCAGTTCGGGACTGAGGGGTAGCTCGGGACTGAGGGGTAGCTCGGGACTGAGAGGAAGCTCAGCAATGAGAGGAAGCTCAGCACTGAGAGGAAGCTGAGGCAGGTACTTGGCTCTGGCAGATCCTGGCTGGCTGGCGGATCTGGAAGATCCTGGCTGACTGGCGGATCTGGAAGATCCTAGCTGACTGGCGGATCTGGAAGAGTCTGGCTGACTGGCGGATCTGGAAGAGTCTGGCTGACTGGCGGATCCTGGCAGACTGACGGCTCTGGCTGCTCCATGCTGACTGGCAGCTCTGGCTGCTCCATGCTGACTGGCAGCTCTGGCTGCTCCATGCTGACTGACAGCTCTGGCTGCTCCATGCTGATTGACGGCTCTGGCTGCTCCATGCTGACTGACGGCTCTGGCTGCTCCATGCTGACTGACGGCTCTGGCTGCTCCATGCTGACTGACGACTCTGGCGGCTTCTTGCAGACTGGCAGCTCTGGCGGCTTCTTGCAGACTGGCAGCTCTGGCAGCTTCTTGCAGACTGGCAGCTCTGGCAGCTTCTTGCAGACTGGCAGCTCTGGCTGCTCCATGCAGACTGGCAGCTCTGGCAGCTCCATGCAGACTGGCAGCTCTGGCTGCTCCATGCAGACTGGCAGCTCTGGCTGAGCTGAACAGGCAGGAGACTCCAGCAGCGCTGTAGAGGCGGAAGGCTTTGGCAGCGCTAAACAGGCGGGAGACTCCGGCAGCACTGGAGAGGAGGAAGGCTCTGGCAGCGCTGGAGAGGCGAGGCGCACTGTAGGCCTGATGCGTGGTGCTGGCACTGGTGGTACTGGGCCGAGGACACGCACAGGAAGCCTGGTGGGGGGAACTGCCACCAGAGGGCTGGTGCGTGGAGATGGTACTGGGTAGACCGGACCAGGCAGGCGCACTGGAGCTTGTGAACACCGAGCCTGCCCAACCTTACCTGGTTGAATACTCCCGGTCGCTCTGCCAGTGCGGCGAGGTGGAATAGCCCGCACTGGGCTATGCAAGCGAACTGGGGACACCGTGCGCAAGGCTGGTGCCATGTAAGACGGCCCAAGGAGACGCACTGGGGACCAGATGCGTAGAGCCGGCTTCATGGCATTTGGCTCGACGCTCACTCTAGCCTGGCCGATACGCGGAGCTGGAATGTACCGCACCGGGCTATGCAACCCGCACTGGGGACACTGTGCGCACCACAGCATAACACGGTGCCTGCCTGGTCTCTCTAGCCTCCCGGTCAGCACAGGAAGTTGGCATAGGTCTCCTACCTAGCGTCGCCATACTCCCTGTGAGCCCCCACCAAGAAATTTTTGGGGCTGACTCTCGGGCTTCCATCTGCGTCGCCGTGCTGCCTCCTCATACCAGCGCCTCTCCGTTTTATCCGCCTCCAGTTCTTCCTTGGGGCGGCGATATTCTCCAGGCTGTACCCAGGGTCCTTTACCGTCAAGGATTTCCTCCCAAGTCCAGAAATCCTTATTTCGCTGCTCCTGCTGCTGCCCGTTACCACGCCGCTTGGTCCTGTTGTGGTGGGTGATTCTGTCACGGTTTTCTATATGCAAAGGAGAGTCGGACCAAAATGCGGCATGGCTATTGTGATTCATATTTTAATGAAACAAGGAAATACACGAAATAATACGAAAACAACAAACATAACACAAAACCGAAACAGCCTATACTGGTGCAAACTAACACACGACAGAAATAAGGACATAAGGACAATCACCCATGAAACACTCAAAGAATATGGCTGCCTAAATATGGTTCCCAATCAGAGACAACGATAAACACCTGCCTCTGATTGAGAACCACTTCAGACAGCCATAGTCTAAGCTCGAACACCCCACTAAGCTACAATCCCAATACCTATGAAAAAAACCCAAGACAAAACACACCACATACAAAAACCCCATGTCACACCCTGGCCTGACCAAATAGATAAAGAAAACACAAAATACTAAGACCAGGGCATGACACTTACACAGCCTGGAGGTGTGTTGGGTCATTGTCCTGTTTAAAAACAAATGATAGTCCCACTAAATGCAAACCAGATGGGATGGTGTATCGCTGCAGAATGCTGTGGTAGCCATGCTAGTTAAGTGTGGCTTGAATTCCAAATAAATCACAGACAGTGTAACCAGCAAAGCACCCCCAAACCATAATATCTCCTCCTCCCATGATTTACGGTGGGAAATATGTGGAGATCATCCACTCACCCACACCGTGTCTCACAAAGTGATTGGAACCAAACATCTCCAATTTGGACTCATCAGACCAACGGACAATTTTCCACCAGTCTAAATGTCCATTGCTCGTGTTTCTAGGCCCAAGCAAGTCTCTTCTTATTATTGGTGTCCTTTAGTAGTGATTTATTTTTAGCAATTCGACCATGAAGGCCTGATTCACACAGTCTCCTCTGAACAGTTGATGTAGAGATGTGTCTGTTACTTGAACATTTATTTGAGCTGGCTGGTAACTCTAATGAACATATCCTCTGCAACAGAGGTAACTCTGGGACTTCCATTCCTGTAGCGGTCCTGCGACGGTTCCATTCCTGTGGCAGTCCAAGTTTCATCATAGCGCTTGATGGTTTTTGCGACTGCACTTGAAGGAACTTTCAAAGTTCTTGACATTTTCCATATTGACTGACCTTCACGTCTTAAAGTAATGATAGACTGTCGTTTCTCTTTGCTTATTTGAGCTGTTCTTGCCATAATATGGACTTGGTATTTTACCAAATAAGGCTATCTTCTGTATACCACCCCTACCTTGTCACAACACAACTGATTGACTCAAACGCATTAACAAGGAAAGAAATTCCACAAATGAACTTTTAACAAGGCACACCTATTAATTGAAATGCATTCCAGGTGACTACCTCATGAAGCTGGTGCAAAGCTGCCATCAAGGCAAAGGGTGGCTACTTTGAAGAATCTAACATCTAAATATATTTTGATTTGTTTAACAGTCTTTTGGTTACTATATGATTCCATATGTGTTATTTCATAGTTTTGATGTCTTCACTATTATTCTACAATATAGAAAAAAGTAAAAATAAAGAAACCCTTGAATGAGTAGGAGTTCTAAATCTTTTGACCGATAGTGTATATATAATTTTCTTATTCCATGTTATATTTATAATTGTCCAATGTGAATATACATTTTCAAGTTGCAGTGAATAATTTTGACATTCGTTGCCTAACTGTGCCCAGGTGCATCTTGTTATTGAGGGGTGGGGTTTGCCTCATAAAATGCCAGCAGATTTATTTTACATGTGTAAAGGTTGCTGTGCCTGGTGTGGACAAAAGCTGTGAATGTGGCTTTAGTCCAAATTGCAGTGTGGCAGCCTGGTTGCCTAATTGTAAGTATGTGCCGTTCAGCCAGGATATCCATCTACCTGTGGGACGCTTCCCTCAGCAAAGCAATTTGTTTGCAGGCTCTTGTCATATCTAGCTAATAATTGTGCTAGATTGACTGTACAAGCGACAGTGTGGAAGATTGGGTTCTATTTATATGCGGAGCGCTCCGGTGTTGGTTATTAGTCTGTGTGACCATACAACTCTCTTGAATCTATGAACTGAAACTACTGTATGCTGCTGCAGAAAATAAAAGGGTTTCTATTTGCAACTTCATTGAATAGCAGGTGAACAGTTCCCAGCAATCACTAATGCCAGCTACAATCTATCTCTGCAATTTGAATCAGCGTCCCTTCTATGTGGCTATTAAGTTTACAGCCAGAGCTGTGGATGGCTACAGCTTAAAGGCTGCAAACGGACTTGACATTCCTTATGTGGGATATCTGGAGCTGGAAGTCACAGACCTGGGGAGAAAGTTCCCAGGGTGTGCAATACTAATCATCAAAGACCCGCTAGCTCCACAGACTTTCAAAAAAGAAGGAGCTAACCCCAGGACTGCTGGGTATGAACATTATTAGCCAACGTTTTGCAGAGTTGTTTGGACAGCACGGCACTGATTTGTTCTCTACCCTCAGATCGCACAGGCTAAACCAGGCTGGAGACAGGCTCTCTTACAGTGTCAATAGCTGGAAGCAGAAAGCAGTGCAGCCTGACTAGGGAAACTGTGGGTGAAAGTGAACAACCCAGTTCAGATTCCTGCTGGCACAACCATGATGGCCCCAGCAAATGGTCCCAAAGGAAACATCCGCACACCCTCAGCAGTTTTACTGGAGCCAGACAATGGCGAGACCCACCTTCCGGCAGGCCTGTTAGAGTCAATGGCTCTGTTAACCCTTGAAGAAGGGGCGGGGTATGTTCCTGTGGTCGACATTAGCACTAGTATTGTTTATCTCCAGCCTAGAGTTACATAAGGATCACTGAGTTGATACAATCTAACCTTGAGTCCGCCATCTCATTTAGCAAAGACACCAAGACACTCCTACCCCTCCGTCCGTCCGTCCGTTCGTCACATAAACGTGAAGTGTCACCAGACTTCAGTTGTAGGGAGAAATTAACTAGATCCATTTCATTCAAACCTATCTGGCTTGAATTAAGAGCTTGCTGTTACAGTGCAAAGTGTTCACAAGAGGTGATAATGACCTTGGCTGTACATAATTAGTTGAGCACCAGATCCCCCGCCATGGAATGCCCCCATCTCTTTGAAGCAGTTAAAGCTCATATCAGACTGTTAGAAGGCCGTGTCATCAGGGAGAGTTGCAGAGGTGGGACCAAGTCACAAGCAAGTCACAAGGTCCAAGTCTCAAGTAAAGTACCTTGTTTAATGGGTCAAGTCTCGAGTCATGCATTCTAAGAGAAAGTAAAGTTTTTTTCAAGTCAAGTCTCATATTATTATTTTTTTAAATCTACTCAAAAAAGGAGCTAACCCCAGGACTGCTGGGTATGAACATTATTAGCCAACGCTTTGCAGAGTTGTTTGGACAGCACTACAGTTAAACTACAAATCTTTGTCTATGTATTAAGGCTACCAGAGAGCCCTTATTATTTGACTACAAAATATTTAATAATTTAACAACAAATTCCAAATGCAAGCTTCATAAGTAAATTAAACATTTCAAGCAATATCATACCAAAAGACCATGTTAGTAATTGTTGTTTGATGCCCCATTGCTGGTGAGCTTGCAAAGTAAACACTTAATGTTTTTGATCACCAAACCAATTTTTGGAGCTGTGTATGTATTTATAGCAATCCTGTCTCCTTACAATTTGACATTTGTGCTGCACCCGATCCTATAGCTGTACAGGAAGTTAGCAACCTGTTCGCTAGCCCCCCCCCCCCAGATTTTCGTTTACTATGTTACGTCTAGTCTATGAGACCAGCCTGGTACGCTGAGTAGGTTGCAAGAGACTGATGAAAAGCATGGTATGTCACCGAGCTTTGGAGGGCCGTGTGCCTGCAGGAGTGCACGTTGTTAACTGGGTAGCCCCTTTCTTCCTAACAAATATTGTAATACATGTACCATTTTCAACCCATAATATTGAAAGCAGTGGGATGTTACAGCTATCTTCAGACATACAGTATAGCCAACAGTCCTACTTGGGGTGCCTATCTGATATATGAAATCACTAGGTAGGCTAATGTTATTGTTCTGGCAAATATGCATCAGTAGTAGATTGCTAAACTTTTATATCGTCGATAATATACATGTAGGCCTACTCTGTTTTTGCCAGGCAAAACCGAAGTAAAAATGAAACAAGTACTTTTTTTGACTAATCTTGTTTTTTTAGATAATCATTTGGTGCAATACTGTAAGCCTATGTTAGAAACCAGATCAAATAGGCCAAAATATAAATACAAAGGATATGTATATGTAGCTAATTAAAATAGACAGAAAAAAATATGTTGGTCCCATGTTTCATAAGCTGAAATAAAAGATCCCAGAACCTTTCCATAAACACAAAAATATTATTTCTCTCAAATTTTGTACAGAAAATGGTTTACCTCCCTGTTATTGAGCATTTCTCCTTTGCCAAGATAATCCATCCAGCTGACGGGTGTGGCATATCAATAAGCTGATTAAACAGCATGATAATCAACAGGTACACCTTCTGCTGGAGACAATAAAAGTGTCTAAAATGTGCAGTTTTGTCACACAATACAATGCCACAGATGTCTCAAGTAGGACTGTCCACCAGAGCTGTTGCCAGAGAATTTAATGTTAATTTCTCTACCATAAGCCGCCTCCAATGCCTTTTTAGAGAATTTGGCACATGATAGATGCACTATTGTAAAGTGGCTGTTCCACTGGATGTCAGAAGGTGAATTCACCAATTTGTAAGTCGCTCTGGATAAGAGCGTCTGCTAAATGACTTAAATGTAAATGTAAATGTAACCATGCCAGCCTGGAGCTATCTGATAGAGAAAATGTCCTTGTTATGATCAATGCCTTTTCTAAATAAAGGCAGCTAGGACCTAACACTGTTTAAGATGGTATGGTGTCTGCTGATGATCTTGTAGAGGGCAAGTCTGGGAACCATGCTGAGTCTATAGCCACTCCTCCTCCTCTCTGTGTAGCAGCCACTTGGGTGATGCCTCAGCAGCTCTGGGTGCCAGAAAGCTCACCACACAAAGTTTAGAATAGTAGCCAGTCATCTATGAGCTCTCTATCTCAGCACTGCTGTATTCCTCTGTCTCCCATTCCTCTCACACGTCAGGGTACTCCTCAAATGATGCTCTCAAAAGATCTAGAATTGGCAGCCAAAATATGGTTCCATCTCCAGATGCATTTTTCAAACAAAAGTTAGCTAGCCAAGCCAAAAAGTGTTACCCTGTCAGTCAATCTACAAATACGTGGCTCAAAACTCCCAGATATATGCAATACAAATGAAATGTTATCAAAAACAAAATAGCTGATTTAAAAACAACAGTTAAAACCACCTAAGAATAACAACATTTGTACACATTATAGGAACTCTGTTCTTAGGCTGCTACTAGGGTGCGGTGGCAACATTAGATCTATAGTGTCTAGATGTACGCGGTTGTGTAGCGACGCTATGAGAAAATGCAGCATCTCCAAGGTATTGTGAATATCATGCTATTTTTTGTTGTCATCGTGGGTCCTATTTGCCAACAAACATTGTTTGATATTAGATTTGTGTGGTCACACCGCAAGCTGCTGTAACCGAGCCGTAACACTAGCACATATTTAGTGTTTATGATTGCTTCTCATACCAGTTTATTGCACTTATATTCTCTGACCTCTCTTGTAGCCTTCCAAATTGTACCACGGCCGGTGGCGGTTACCAGGACACGGGTTGTGTTTTTGTGTTTTTATTTTGGTACATGTATATAGCATAGTAAATAGTTTGCAGTGGTTTTAATTACTTTAAATGAATGCATGTATAGTATACCTTGTGGTCGGTGAAACTTCCTGCCGTGGTGCATGCTTGCTTTCTTCTCCCATATCCCGCTGCTTTATTTATTTAATTTATTCAAATACAGGATTCATCTTCAGATAATATACCCTGTAATTTGACCCACACACTGACTGTTGTGCTTTTTATTGAGTATACTTGTGTTAAGTTTAAAGGTTCCCCCCTTATTATAATTAGGGGTGGTGTAGTCTAACGGCTTCTACTTGCCACAATACGTATATCTATCAGATATCTACTCTCACATATCATAACAACTTAGTCTCCCACATCACTGTAGTCAGTCTGTTGACATTAACATTAACATTCAACCTTAAACGGTTGTTGTAACTTAGGTTTGTGGAAAGATGACAGTTATGTATTTGGGCTCCTGAGTGGCGCAGCGGTCTAAGGCACTGCATCTCGTGCAAGAGGCGTCACTACAGGCCCTGGTTTGATTCCAGGTTGTATCACAACAGGCCATGATTGGGAGTCCCATAGGGCAGCGCACAATTGGCCCAGTGTCGTCTGGGTTAGGGTTTGGCTGGTGTAGGCTGTCATTGTAAATTAGGATTTGTTCTTAACTGACTTGCCTAGATTAAATGAAGGTTAAATAAAGGAAATCTAGTCATGGGCTTTCTAGACCCATCTCCTGGCCTCGTCATTAAAGTTGTGTCCGCAGTCCCTAAACAGAAGTAAATAGGATCATTTCAGACTTCAGACGCTACTTCGCAAACACGTAATTAAATGGTTATAGTCTGAAACATTGCAGGATTGGTTACCTAGAAAGCCAGCGAGGCAAGGTAATATATCACAAATGGAGCTAGATAAAGCCAGAAGAATAATATACTTGTTGAGCATATGTAACGGATGTCAGACTGCTTACTTAGCGAGTACTGCTTCCTCCTGATTTGGCTCAAACCCAGGACCACTGCCTTGCTGGAACATGTGACCGCCCTCACGAAACATCTTAAAAACCAGTAGACTCCACTGAAAAGCTAGCTATTCGGCAGTGCAAGTGGGGACATTACAGGCTGATGAGTGAGTTTCACACATCTCCATTCGCTACACTATAGCCATCAGTGTTGTTTGATTTTTAATGGTCATCACTGCTAAGTTTGTCAAGGTTCCGACATCAGTGTATATCTATCTGCTAAAGACTTTTTAAGTTGTGAGGATCACTCGAACGTGGCGCTTGCTTGTAAACAAATAAGGCTCTATAGAATAATTCTATATGTGGTCCAAAATGCCAATGGTGAAACATGAATCACTGAACAGAAAGGTAGCCCAAACATAACATTCAAAATGCCTGGCAGTCCATGGAGCCCTGTGAGAAGATCTCTGATGTGGGCATGGTGATTGTGGGACTCCTGTTGTGGAGCCTTGGGTAAGATCCTTATGATTCAACTCCTAGTCGTGTGGAAAAAAATCACAGGCATCGCACTACAAAGTGAAAAGCAGCCAGCAGTGAAAACAAATTGATACTCCAGGGAATGCTTTTCCCATTTTCATACTGTGTTCAAGTTTGTTGGAGATGACATAATGTGGTTTGTCCCTGGGGTCTGGGTAGGGGTGCTGGTAGGATTGGACCACCACATGTGTTCATTTCGGAGTCCCAGCGAGATCTCTCCACACTCTCTTATCACACACGTTGGCGAGGAACACTCAAAGGTCAAGCAGAACTAGTTTCCTCGCATGTAAACAGTCACACTGACACTCGCATTGCATGAGTGAGCATACTATGTCTTTTTGATCCATGTTTGCTTACATCTGCTGTGTGGTAAGAATGTCTGTGTAATTGGTATTACAATAGGTTTTGCCTTGCAATCATGTGCTTGGTTATACCATATCCATACATTGCAGTCGAGTTTGAATGGCAAGGTTGTCTCTGTACTCAGTCATGTGACAGAAATTATATACACACTGAGTGTACACAACATTAGGAACATGGCCTTCTAATGACATAAACTGACGAGGTGAATGAAGGTGAAAGCTATGATCCCTTATTGATGTCACCTGTTGAGTGTGTTTACGGGCATAAGCCATTTCTGCCTATCCCAGTCTGCTGTCCCCACATGCTTCAAGATGGCCACCATTGTTCCTGTACCCAAGAAAGCAAAGGTAACTGATCTAAATGACTATTGCCCCGTAGCTCTCACCTCTGTCATCATTAAGTGCTTTGAGAGACTAGTCAAGGATCATATCACCTCTTCAATGGTTCTACTTGTAAAAGTTGCATCATACTGCAACACACCTTGTGGGCTGCCGCAGAATTTAATGGCACATTATCATCCATTGTTATCATTAATACTTGTTAGTGCTAGTTTGACCACCAGAGGGCATCTTTGTTAAGCATTTGATAGCCTTCAATATTGGCGGTACTAGAGAATTTAAAACCCGTTTTTGTAAGAACATAGTATATGGGATTTAAGAAATGTAAGTTCATTCATTTGATTAATATTATCGTCTTTCTATTTCCGTTGGGGAAATATAGGTTCCCGAGTGGCACAGCAGTCTAAGGCACTGTGTCTCAGTGCGAGAGGTGTCACTACAGTCCCTGGTTCAAATCCAGGCTGAATCACATCTGATGTGATTGGGAGTCCCATATGGGGGGTGCACAATTGACCCAGCATTGTTTGGCTGGGATAGGCCGTCATTGTAAATATAAATTTGTCTTAACTGACTTGCCAGTTAAATAAAGGTTAAATAAATAAATAAACAACAACATGATGGTCGGATGTGGGCTACAGTACTAAGAGCATAACATTTCCACACCCTAATTGTCGTCTAACCAATACCCAAACTGAGATTCTGTGAAAATACAAATCACATTGATTTATCAAGACCAGTCCCCATGCTTGTCTCAGAGCAGTGTGAAACCACAGCCGGTAGGCTATTGCTTAAAAATACAATATGCTTTATAAATAAATAAGACCTATACCACATTTTAACAGCACATTACTCTCAGCCAATAATTCGATTTAGAGGATTGGAGGATTCTAAATTAATATCTAAGAGGCATTTTTTATTAGGGCAAATCTGATCTGTGAAAATATCTAAAGGGTTTTTGTATAATTCTCAATTAATTAATGATAATAATAATAGCTTAGTTTTAAAAATTATGATATTTTGGAGATTATTTCATTTTCAAATAACCTAAAGTGAGTGATTTAAAAGGCCATTCTTGAACATGGGGTGAGACATTCTTACTAATTTGTAAATAAAGCCAGTTTGTTATTTAGAATGATTTATTTCTGTTTTTAGAGGGAGAGAAACTAAAATCCCACCGTCGCCTCATGGATCTCCCAGTCGCGGACTGGCGCGGAAATCGAACCAGCATCTGTAGCAACGCAGTTTGCACTGTGTGAGAGCAAAATTGCAAAATTATGTTATAATACTTTTATTGCTTCAAATGGTTGTTTTATTCAACAGAATAGAGTATTGTTAACTATTGTGTGTGTGTATTGTATTGTGTGTTCTACTGAGGATGGGCCTCTGGGAGATAACACTGACAGGAGATTTAAGATGTCTTTTGGGTGATACAATCTAGAGCATTCCAGAGCATTAGTTAATGTTTCTGTTCTATACCGTACCAGAGAGAGATGGTTCCAGTTTGGAGTCGGAGGGCCAGACACTGGTCTATACAATGAAAACTGTTGACACAGCAGATACTGTCTGCTATGTATTATAGGTATCTTTAATACAAATCTTAATTAACCTTATGATCCATTCTATATATCTGTTGTTTGTCATGTAGGTTGAAAGGGGTGTATCTTGGTGTAAGGGATTTCCTCCTCTTCTTCCGAAGAGGAGAGGCGAAAAGGATCAGAGGACCAATATGCGGCGTGGTAAGTGTCCATGGTTCTTTTAATATGAAAATTTACACATGAACAACTGAATACAAAAACAATAAAAGTGGAATGAATGACACCCAAAACAGTACCGTGTGGTGAAAAACACAGACGCGGAAACAAACACCCACAAACACATAGTGAAACCCAGGCTACCTAATGACACCTGCCTCTGATTGAGAACCATACTAGGCCGAAACATAGAAATACCCAAATCATAGACTGCCCACCCCAACTCACACCCTGACCAGACTAAACAATGACAAAACAAAGGAAATAAAGGTCAGAACGTGACACTTGGCTATAAAAGACCTTTGTACCTTTGTCTCGGGGCTCTCAACTAATCATTTGACCGGTGAATTGTCAACCAGACATGACCAGCCATCATTATCATAGAGCACTCAATCAATTCACTTTATATGTGTGCTTTGTATTCACCTGCTCCCTTATTAACTAGTGATTAAATATTTTGTTTAAGTATAACTCTGACTTGTGTGATAAGTTTGTCTCTCCTCATTTGATAGTAAAGAAATTAACCACCACATCTGCGATGCAGTGTCTTTTACCGCTGCGCCACTCGGGAGGCCCCATCCACAAAGTTTTTAATGCTGATCAATTGCCTTGCACAAAGTATCAAAATACAGAGATGTGTTGGCAAGAGTCCTGCTAATAGCCCATAATGGTCTATAATAATACATGGTGTCCAGGTCAGGATAACCAAAACATTTCTTTATTAAAGACTAACACTTTTTCCAGTGTCTGTGATCTTCTGCCGATCTTAATCTTTTAATTTTAATGGCCAGTCTGAGATATGGCTTTTTCTTTGCAACTATGCCTAGAAGGCCAGCATCCTGGAGTTGCCTCTTCACTGTTGACGTTGAGACTGGAGATTTGTGGGTACTATTTAATGAAGCTGCCAGTTGAGGCATCTATTTCTCAAACTAGACATTCTAATGTACTTGTCCTCTTGCTCAGTTGTGCACCGGGGCCTCCCACTCTTCTTTCTATTCTGGTTGGAGACCATTTGTGCTGTTCTGTGAAGGGAGTAGTACACAGCGTTGTACGAGGTCTTCAGTTTCTTGGCAATTTCTCACATGGAATAGCCTTCATTTCTCAGAACAAGAATAGACTGACGAGTCTCAGAAGAAAGGCCTTTGTTTCTGGCCATTTTGAGCCTGTAATCGAACCCACAAATGCTGTTGCTCCATATACTTAACTAGTCTAAAGAAGGCCAGTTTTATTGATTCTTTAATCAGAGAAATAGTTTTCAGCTGTGCTAACATAATTGCAAAAGGGTTTTCTAATGATCAATTAGCCTTTTAAAATGATAATCTTGGATTCCTTACTTAGAATTGTTTGTATTGAGTATATGTTGCGAAATTGTTAGATATTACTGCACTGTCGGAGCTAGAAGCACAACATTTTGCTACACCCGCAATGGCATCTGCTAAGCACATGTATGTCACCAATATAATTGGATTAAATCATTGTAAATGAAGGTGAGGAGACCGGTTAAAGAATAATTTTTAAACCTTGAGACAATTGAGACATGGATTGTGTCTGTGTGCCATTCAGAGTGTGAATGGGCATGACAAAATATTTAAGTGCCTTTGAATGGGATATGGTAAAAGATGCCTGGTGCATCGGTTTGAATGTGTCAAAAACTGCAACGCTGCAGGGTTTTTCACACTCAACAGTGTCCCGTGTGTATCAAGAATGGCCCACCGCCCAAAGGATATCCAGTCAACTTGACACAACTGTGGAAATCATTGGAGTCAACATGAACCAGCATCTCTGTGTAATGCTTTCGACCTTGTAGAGTCCATGCCCCAACGAATTGAGGCTGTTCTGAGGGGAACAGGGGGTTCAACTCGATATTAGGAAGGTGTTCAGTGTTCCTAATGTTTAGTACACTCAGTGTATGTGCTCTGTCTGGATGGAACATAGAGTAACCATGGTCTCTGTACCGCATGTCAGTTGACCTAATTAGAGAGCACTCACTCCTGTTACCTCAAGCCTGTTGAGCTGATCAAGCCTGTTGAGCTGGGTGGATAGGAGCAGTGGCCAGTGGACCTCTGCTGGTTGTAAGGTGGTTCTGCTCTTCCGTCATGCCCCTGAGCAAGGCTATGAAAGCCACTTACTGCTCCCAGGCATAAATTAGTTCATTGTCTTTAGTATCAGTTTTGTAACACAATGTCATTTATGCTTGTTACTTTCACTGTATGTACATTCAGACAACTCCATCAATTACTTTCTGGATCGCATTAGGAATTTCCAGCTAATGCTGACCACAAAGTGGTTGTCATAGCAACAATGTCTGACACGATGAAGTATATGATGCATACAACAACAATAAAAAGTTATGTTCTCAGAAAAAGCCTTGTATTCCACTATGTAATTAATGGTAGGAATAGAGCCTGATGCTTGTCATCCACTGGCTTCTCAGAATTAGACAAAGGAAAAGACCTAGAGAGAATTCAGAGAGATGGGAGTGAGAGGAAGAACGAGGGAGAAAGGCAGTCAATTCATGAAGTGATTTAATAAAAAATGTGGACATTTTGAAATAAATAGCTTCTACCTTTCAGTTTTTAGAGAAGTAATTGAAAACAAATGTAATATTCCCCCTTTTATATAATTGTTATATTTGTTTACTTCCTGAATTGATTGTGTTCAATTAGAATTGAGCCCAACCCTGTTATACAGGGAGGTGAAGAGCAGGGCTAATCTACTTCAACAGACATGGCCGCTGTTAGCTTTGTAGTGCATACTAACCAGGCACTCATCACGACACATCTAAATGACTCTCTTGACACGAGGCTGATTCTGTGAGACTTCAAGGTAAGGAGGCACAGAATGCAGCCAAAAGTCCCTCTGTCTACTTATTATCATTTGTGTTGCCCAGATTAACTGAATAGCCCTCCTGAAAAGAAGAGCATAGAGCCTATTCATCAGGGAACTTATTCAGTGGACTTACTATGCCTGTAATATGTGGTTGTCCCACCTAGCTATCTTAAAATGAATGCACTAACTGTAAGCCGCTCTGGATCAGAGTCTGCTAAATGACTAAAATGTCAAATCTACTAAAGCTGGGACAGCATACCTCAGTGATGCTCCTGGATTCTCTCTACACAAATCAAGGTCATACCACACAGCATCTACCTTTCTTTTTTTCTCTGTCTATTGTCTACCAATGCTACTACATGTTTTGCCAAAGCCTTGCAAATTGGTCCTTGACATAGAGGCTCTGGTGTTCCTCTTTAGTTCACTTCAGGCAATGTCTCTGTTGCATAATCTACATTAGAGAAGGCATCTGAGACATACCTTAGACAGGGATGTCTACACCAGTCATTGACTAACTATGTGTGTGTGTGTGTGAATAGTCAAAGACTCTGTGTCCACCATAAACCATCCTTTCTCTTTCCACCATAGGGACGGACAGAGACATACAACGGAGCAGATGACATTGCTTGTGGGAGGACAGAGTATCAGGTTGATAAGCACCAAATAACAGCTGATGAATAGTAGAAGGGCTGGGTTAACACACGTTAATTACCACAGCTATTGCCGATGCAATGTAACTTCTTGGTTCAGAGCCTTACTTAACCTTGCTAAGTGAACGTAGAATGTGACTGAAAATGATAATTGAATGGCCATTTCAGATTGAGATCCCGTGTTAATTGGTTTTAAATGTTCGTCTACGAGCTGAGTGGTAGAATGAGACAATAAGAGATGATTGGACCCCATTATTATGGATGGGTTTAGTAGGCCATAGGCTACCTCTCTGGAGAGAAACACTTAGAGGGAATTGTTGAGGAGGAGGGCTGCTGATTGACAGATTCTATTCTAATTAGGACAGGGAGGATATAAAAAATAATGTGCATAGAATGACTTCGTTTTAAAGGGTGAGATTGTCTGAAAGTCACCTTCCTACACAAAGTTTTATGTTTACACCGAAAAGGCTTTAATCACCTTCCTCTCTGTCCTTCCTCACATTGTTCTACATCATCTTTTGTCACTCAGAGAGTGTTTCAGTTTGTTAAAGGGATAGTGGGAGAATATGGAAGTTAAGCCTCAGAGAGGAATTTGTGGACACCATTTTTTTTGTTTACCTCACTGCGCAAACGGAAGTTTGCATTGAGTAGAGTAGAACTTTATTGAATGGCTGCAAAAATAAATTGGCAAAATCTCACACTATGCCTTTAACACACACACACACCTTCCCTTTTGCTGTGATCTATATTGTTCCAGTAGAGGGGACTGCTGAGGCAGTATGAAGCTGCACAGACTGATAACGCCTCAGCTTTAGAAAAGCAGAAAACACTCTCAGATTTGAGGTCTTGTAAAGATAGAAATTATATCACCTTGTGAAGTCTATTGATTTATCTTTGTAACAGAACAGAAACATTGTATTCTTTTATTGCAGCAGTGTAACGTACAGTAGGTTAGACTGAGCCAAATCAAGTTCACTGATTGAGAGAGTGAAATGGGTAATCCAACATGTTCGAAATGATGTACTTCACTGAGAGCACAATGAACGGTGTTGATTTCAGTATCCGAAAGAGCAATCATTCTGCTGTAATATGTCACGACTTGAATCCAGCCTCTGACTGTAATAGCTTTGTATGGATGTGTGGTTAAATATGAGGCTGCCTGTTATTGATGCTTCCTCTGGATCCATTGATCTAGTCTACTGCAGACAGATGTGTTTTAGATCCCTAAACAGTTCACAGGGATTTGGAAAAGCTGGAGCACAGACCTCCTGTGGTGCTGACATCCCTATAAGGGGTTAGTGAAAAATGGAATCAAAGCTGATACAAACCTATTATTTTACCTGAGTGGTATTGAATGTTGTAACAGGTTAGTATGCGAAGTGTCTCTCCTGTGGGTTGGACCCAGCCACAGCCTCCACATGTCATTTGGATAGAGTTTTTTTTAATGGTGTGGGTGAAAATGACTGTGCTCACAGGTGTTTCTATGGTGACGTGGGAGTGGACATGAAAGGCCGTGTGAAAGGGAGAGAGAGAGAGAACAGGATTTCTAGTGGTTCTATTCATCTTCCTCTTCATTGCGACCATACTGTTGCTTTACATCCTCCTCTGATACAATTTCATCTTCCCTCTCACTCCCCTGCACTCATCCTACCATCCTTTACTGTTTTTTTCTGTGAATGCTCTCTCTCTCAATTCAATTTCAATTTAAGGGCTTTATTGACATGGTAAACATATGTGAATATCGCCAAAGCAAGTGAACTAGATAATAAACAAAAGTGAAATAAACAATAATAATTAACAGTAAAACACTTAAAAGTTCCAAAAGAATAAAGACATTGTCATTATGTGCAAATAGTTCAAGTACAAAAGAGAACATAAATAAACATATATGGGTTGTATTTACAGTGGTTTTTGTTCTTCACTGGTTGCCCTTTTCTTGTGGAAACAGGTCACACATCTTGCTGCTGTGAAGACACACTGTGGTATTTCAACCAATATATATAGTAGTTTATCAAAATTAGTTTTGTTTTCAAAGTCTTTGTATCTGTGTAATCTGAAGGAAATATGTGTCTCTAATATGGTCATACATTTGGCAGGAGGTTAGGAAGTGCAGCTCAGTTTCCACTTCATTTTGTGGGCAGTGTGCACATAGCCTGTCTTCTCTTGAGAGTCAGGTCTGCCTACGGTGGCCTTTCTCAATAACAAGACTATGCTCACTGAGTCTGTACATAGTCAAAGCTTTCCTGAAGTTTGTGCCAGTCACAGTGGTCAGTTATTCTGCCACTATGTACTCTCTGTTTAGGGCCAAATAGCATTCTAGTTTGCTCTGTTTTTTTATTAAATATTTCCAATGTGTCAAGTAATTATCTTTTTGTTTTCTCATGATTTGGTTGGGTCTAATTATGTTGCTGTCCTGGGGCTTTGTGGCCTTTGTTTGTGTTTGTGAACAGAGCCCCAGGACCAGCTTGCTTAGGGGACTCTTCTCCAGGATAATCTCTGTAGTTGATGACTTTGTTATGGAAGGTTTGGGAATTGCTTCCTTTTAGGTGGCTGTAGAATTTAACAGCTCTTTTCTGGATTTTGATCATTAGCGGATATCGGCCTAACTCTGCTCTGCATGCATTGTATATGCATTAGTGTTTTACATTGTACACGGAGGATATTTTTGCAGAATTCTCAAATTGGTGTTTGTCCCATTTTGTGAATCCTTGGTTGGTGAGCAGACCCCAGACCTCACAACCATAAAGGGCAATGGTTTCTGTAACGGATTCAAGTATTTTTTTGCCAGATCCTAATTGGTATGTCAAATTTTATGTTATTTTTGATGGCATAGAAGGCCCTTCTTGCCTTGTCTCTCAGGTCGTTCACAGCTTTGTGGAAGTTACCTGTGGAGCTGATGTTCAGGCCGAGGTATATATCGTTTTTTGTGTACTCTAGGGCAACGGTGTCTAGATGGAATATGTATTTGTGGTCCTTGCAACTGGACCTTTTTTGGACCACCATTATTTTTGTCTTACTGGGATTTACTGTCAGGGCCCAGGTCTGACAGAATCTGTGCAGAAGATGCTGCTGTAGGACCTCCTTGGTTGGGGACAGAAGCACTAGATCATCAGCAAACAGTTGACAGTTGACATTTGACTTCAGATTGTATTAGGGTGAGATCTGGTGCTGCAGACTGTTCTAGTGCCCTCGCCAATTCATTGATATATATGTTGTAGAGGGTGAGGCTTAAGCTGCACCCCAAAGCCCTGTGGAAAGAATTGTTTGTGTTTTTTGCCAATTTTAAAAGCATGAAAAGACTTTGCCTTTGTTTTGGGTTGTTTTTTTCAGTTAGCGTGTGCAGGGTGAATAAGTGGTCTGTAGTGCGGTAATTTGGTAAAAAGACTTTGATATTTGCTCAGTACATTGTTTTCACTGAGGAAATGTATGAGTCTGATGTTAATGATAATGCAGAGGATTTTCCTAAGGTTGCTGTTGACGCATGTCCCACGGTAGTTATTGAGGTCAAATTTGTCTCCAATTTTGTGGATTGGGGTGATCAGTCCTTGGTTCCAAATATTGGGGAAGATGCTGGAGCCAAGGATGATGTTAAAGAGTTTAAGTATAGCCAATTGGAATTTGTAGTCTGTATTTTATAATTTCATTGAGGATAACATCAACACCACAAACCTTTTTGGGTTGGAGGGTTTGTATTTTATCCTGTAGTTCATTCAATGTAATTGGAGAATCCAGTGGGTTCTGGTAGTCTTTAATAGTTGATTCTAAGAATTGTATTTGATCATGTATATGTTTTGGTGGTTTGTTCATTGCTATAGAGCCAAAAAGATTGGAGAAGTGGTTTACCCATACATCTCCGTTTTGCATAGATAACTCTCTCTCTCAACTTGAGGCAGTACACTTGAGCGGGGCGACCTCCTCCCTGTGTAACTAATTGCTGATATCTTAGGGGCTACAGCTCATCCACAGTAACCTTGGGCAGTGGGGAAAGGTCTAATTAAATCCACTAATTCCACTGGCCATCGTGTGTGAAGACGATATGCAATTTGAAAGGGCAGTAAGCGGTCACGCTTTGTGGAGCGTCTTCTCTGTCTTAAGGCTCACAAGGTGAAGCCCCAGATGAGCACATTAGCCATATTTAAAAAGGCGTTTAATCCATCTTGTGGGTGGGTTGCGGTCCTATGTCTAAAAGAGGAGACCGTGAAAGTGCCTATAATGGAATCCTCTCTGATTCGGATCTGTCAGAGGAAACAGTGTAGCTACAACCGTGAAAACACCTTTCATGTCCTTGGGTTGAGACAATACTGACTATCAGCCACCTATTCTTTCACTAACCTTGATTTTGATGAGAGACAGATTTCTTTGATCTGAACTCCCTTCTCCTTACAGTCGACCCAATTCAACCTTGCATTACGTTTGTTGAATGCAATGAAGCGGAGTTCCCAACATAACTTTTCTCCCTCAATCTTTACATTGGAAATGAGTAAAGAGAGTTACTGTGGTTGGCGGGTGGAGTGGGGTGGGGGGGGTCAACCAAGAAGTTGTACATCACACCATTACAACAGTGGGACTGTTTCGGAATAAAATTGTCTCTATTTTCTTAACATTCCTCTGTATTGTGTTTTTTCTTTTTACCATTGGGCCCTTTTGAGACCTTATTAAGGACCATCAGATACTGCTGGAATTTATACTAATGGCATGTCCATCTTTTTGTGAGAAATTACAAAAAGACGGGTTGGATACATGGTGTCATGGATCCCCCCGGTACTGATGCTCATTCTGTTTACCAGTTCCGGAGGTCTACGTCATCGGCTTTCTAGGCTTCACTGAACTGGATCATCACCACCAACCCCAGACTGTCTTGTCTGATTACACACACCTGGTTCCATTATCATCAACCCCGGACTGTCTTGTCTGATCACACACATCTGGTTCCCATTTCCCCTGATTAGTATGTTATATATGTGCCCTCTGTTCCCTCTGTCTTTGTCGGTTATTGTTCCCATGTCCGTTGGTGGTGTGAGTACCTATGCGGTGGTGCAGCTGTTATGCTACGCCTTTATATATTGTGTATTACGGATATCGTCCCATGTCAGTCAACAAGGTTTACCCTCGCTCTTTTGTTAGGGAACAGCCCAGTGTTTGTTTTGGGGGTATTAAAAATCCCTATTGTGTATTCCTGCGCCTGTCTCCAAATCCTTTATACCAGCGTGACACATGGCCTCATCTAACCCACACAACCCAAAGGACTTAACTAATGATTTAGTAAATGGTTTTACAAAAGATCTGTATTAAAAATCTTAAGAATGATCTTATGAATTACTATTAAATACTTTAAAAGACTAGGTTACTAACATGTACAAATGTGGGAGTAATGATTAATACATGATAGACTATTTACTAATCAATTATACGGAGTTATTATAAAGGGCTTCCTCAGATTGTTTTTTTTTCAGGATAATCAGATGTGTCATTTGTTTTGAACTCTTATGTCACTGGAGTATACACAAGGTACGTGGTTTGATCTAAACAACTGTATACGCGTGGCCTTCTTTTGATTAAATAGTTTAGGCCTCTTGAACTGCCTCTGTGCACATTTGTAAATGTTACTGTACACAATGGCAGGCATTTTTTTTATTGAGGTGCATTGTAATGTGTTTATTCTAATGCAGACAAACTACCAGTCTCTTTAATCCCATAGGCTAAGGAAACCCACTTACACTGAATTACAAAGCGGTGAGCAAATTCTTTACAGGTAATGATATTATCCCTGATTATGCACCCCGGAATTGCACTAAGCTCGCTGTTATTAAAGGGTGCTGCAGCTATTGCTACTGGTAGCACAGGAGAAAGGGATGGATATAATTAAATTATATTTCAATATGAGAATTAGATGGTGATCGGCATTGGGTCAGGCAGGAGGAGGTGCTCTGCGAATTATAGTCTTACAGGACTTACAGGCTCTTAGGCAGCAAAAACATGCATTTCTGACACGGAGATCCGTGATCTTTGACACTGCATGGTGTAATTGCAGTGATCAGCCTTTTGTGTGGCAGAGAGCAGCAATCACAGCGTTTCCCCTTAGAAAGCAGAGAGGGTAGACCCCACAGAGAGAAGTATGTACTGGGACTCACCGGGTGAAAGTACATTGCAGGGTGTATACTGTAGTTGGGTCCTGCCATGTCTCTCCTGGATAAGTGGTCTCAATCAGTTGCTATATAATTCCAAATCTCCCAGCGAGCCCCTACGTCGAGGCCCTTAATATATGTAGATCTGAAATCATTGGATTGGATTACAGCAAGTCGTTTCCCCTCCTGGTCAAGACACACCATTTACTGTGGACTCCCATGAGACTGGTAGAGTTAAAGGTCAACTGCACTTCCTGATTTTGCCTTGTTTTTCATCAGTGCTCATTAAGACATGCTAGTGGCCATGACAGAAGGCAAACAAGAGTTGTCGGGGGGGTGTGCTTTTATGTGGGTGTTTCTTGGGTGCCTCTTTGCCATTCAATCACAACAAACAAGTACAGTAGTGAGTACAGTGAGGTAAGCTAAGCTAGATTTGCTATGTAGAGATCAAAGTTTTGAGGTTGACTTCTCTCCTGACTGACTCGCCATCTCCAGATGGTCAGTTAATTCAGTTCTAAGTGTAGGCTAAAACCTGCGCTGACCTTGTGTTTGGCCAAGCTGACAGCAGCTAGCTGGCATAGCTTGGTGATAGCGGAAGCTGGTTATCCAGTCTAGATTCCAGTGTCTGGAATGCCCGCATAGTTTTCAGTCAGGTCAGCTGTACTACGACACAATATTCTATAACTGGCTATTTTTGTCTTGTTTCTCCTTATGTCCGCTGTTCGATCTGTCCCGGGAGACAAACCCCAGAGCTAATATCTCCACAGGTGTAGGCTAGAAGTGGACATGTCACAAACATTGCCCAGCTTGACTGTAAATACTGTACATCAACAAACAATCTATGGATGTGTTCATGTTACACAGACAAATCATTTTCTGCTGCAAATACCATATATGCATACTTATGAAGACCGTATGCCAACATTATCAAACACATCAACATCAGTTGTATGTGGAGTACATCTTCAGCTGTCTAACCAGAACTAGAATGACATTTCTATTTCTGTGGTCTATTTGCCCAAATCTAAGGGTTTGTCTGTCTAACATGCACAGCCCTCTGGGTGAAGTTCTGTCTTCAAGTCTCCAGTGGGTGATTAAGTTGCAACCATCAAAAGTGCATTTAGAAAGTATTTAGACCCTTTGACTTTTTCCACATTTTGTTACGTTACAGCCTTATTCTAAAATTGATTAAATGTTTGATGAGAAAAAACAATCTACACACAATACCCCATAATGGCATTTTAGAAATGTTTGCAAATGTACTAGAAATAAAAAACTTATATCACATTTTACATAAGTATTCAGATTCATTATTCAGTACTTTGTTGAAGCACCTTTGGTAGCGATTACAGCCTCAAGTCTTCTTGGGTATGATGCTACAAGCTTGGCACACCTGTATTTGGGGAGTTTCTCCCATTCTTTGCTGCAGATCCTCTCAAGCCCTATCAGGTAGGATGGGGAGCATCGCTGCACAGCTATTTTCAGGTCTCTCCAGAGACTGGGCCACTCAAGGACATTCAGAGACTTGTCCCGAAGCCACTCCTGTGTTATCTTGGCTGTGTGCTTAGGGTCATTGTCCTGTTGGAAAGTGAACCTTTGTCCCGGTCTGAGATCCTGAGCTCTCTGGAGCAGGTTGTCATCAGGAATCTCTCTTTACTTTTCTCCGTTCATCTTTCCCTCAAATGTTACTAGTCTCCTAGTTCCTGCTGCTGATAAACATCTCCACTGTAGGGATGTGCCAGGTTTTCTCCAGATGTGACACTTAGCATTCAGGCTAAAGAGTTCAATCTTGGTTTCATCAGAACAGAGAATATTGTTTCTCATTGTCAGTCCATTAGGGGCTGCCATGTGCCTTTTACTGAAGAATGGTTTCATTCATTCAGGTCATTCTCCCCCGATTGCTCAGTTTGGCCGGGCGGCCAGCTCTAGGAAGAGTCTTGGTGGTTCCAAACTTCTTCCATTTAAGAATGATGGAGGCAACTGTGTTCCTGGGGACCTTCAATGCTGCAGACATTTGTTGGTACCCTTCCCCAGATCTGTGCCTCAACACAATCATGTCTCTGAGCTCTACGGACAATTCCTTCGACCTCATGGCTTGATTTTTGCTCTGACATGCACTGTCAACTGTAGGCCCTTATATAGACAGGTGTGTGCCTTTCCAAATCATGTCCAATCAATTGAATTTACCACAGGTGAACTCCAACAGGTAGAGTTAAAAAATGACAGGCAGTGAGATGCAGGAGGATGGCACTCTACTCATACTGAGTAGCCTACAGAGTAATATGAGAAGAATTCAATTGCTGAGATTATGTACACTGAGTATACAAAACATTAAGCTCTGTCCATGACATAGACTGACTATGTGAATCCAGGTGAGAACTATGATCCCTTATTGATGTCACTTGTTAAATCCACTTCAATCAGTGTAGATGAAGGGGAGGAGACAGGTTAAAGAATACTTTTTAAGCCTTGAGAGAAGTGTGTACGGGTGCCATTCAGAGAGTGAATGAGCAAGACAAAAGTTTGAAGTGCTTTTGAACGGGGTATGGCAGTAGTTGCCAGGTGCACTGGTTTGTATCAAGAACTGCAACACTCATGTGTATCAAGAATGTCCAAAGGACATTCAGTCAACTTGACACAACTGTGGGAAGCATTGGAGTCAACATGGGTCAGCATTTCTGTGGAATGCTTTCTTATGTTTAAAAAAAACTTATTTTGTACACAATGTTGCTGCCACCAGCTCTTATGACTGACAATATCTTCCGGACATCAGGACTGCGATTACTCACCACGGACTGGCAGAATCGTTTTTTTCCTTTAACGAGTCTGACGAGCCTGACGCAAACGATATACTGCTTTCTCGGGAACAGGCCCAGATCCCCGTGATTTGCGTGAAGAGGAGGCGGAGAAAAAGGGGCCGGAGGGCAGGCTGCCTTCTGAGAATTCGTAGGCGATCGAATAAACCCCCACTTCCGTTCTGCTAGAAAATGTCTTTGGAGATTAAAATAGATGACCTACGCACAAGATTAAACTGTAATATCTTATACTTCACGGAGTCGTGGCTGAACAACGACATTATCAACATACAGCTGGCTGGTTATTTAAACGCTGTACCGGCAGGATAGAACAGCTGTGTCTGGTAAGACAAGGGACGGTGGACTATGTATTTTGTAAATAACAGCTGGTGCACGATATCTAAGGAAGTCTATAGCTATTGCTGGCCTTAGGTAGAGTATCTCATGATGAGCTGTAGACCACACTATCTACCTAGAGTGTTTTTATCTGTATTTTTCATGGCCATTTACATACCACCACAGTCAGAGATGGGCACTAAGACAGCATTGAATTATCTGATTTATGCCATAAGCAAAAAAGACAGCATTCACCCAGAGGCGGCGCTCCTAGTAGCCGGGGACTTTAACGCAGGGCAACTTAAATCTGTTTGACCAAATTTCTATCAGCATGTTAAATGTGAAACCAGAGGAAGAAAAACTCTAGACCACCTTTACTCCACACACAGAGACGCATACAAAGCTCCCCCTCGCCCGCCATTTGTCAAATCTGACAATAATTCTATCCGCCTGATTCCTGCTTACAAGCAAAAATGAAAGCAGAAGCACCAGTGACGAGATCAAACAGGCAAAGCGTGAATACAGGGCTAAGATCGAATCGTACTACACCAGGTCTGATGCTCGTCGGATGTGGCAGGGCTTGCAAACCATTACAGACTACAAAAGGAAGCACTGCCGAGAGCTGCCCAGTGATACAAGCCTACCAGATGAGCTAAACTATTTTTTATGCTCGCTTCGAGGCAAATGGCACTGAAACATGCATGCTTCAGTGTCTCCTGACCCCTCCTGTCTCAGCCTCCAGTATTTATGCTGCAGTAGTTTATGTGTCGAGGGGCTAGGGTCAGTTTGTTATATCTGGAGTACTTCTCCTGTCTTTTCCAGTGTCCTGTGTGAATTTAAGTATGCTCTCTCTAATTCTCTCTTTCTCTCTTTCTTTATCTCTCTCGGAGGACCTGAGCCCTAGGACCCTGCCTCAGGACTACATGGCATGATGACTCCTTGCTGTCCCCAGTCCACCTGGCCGTGCTGCTGCTCAAGTTTCAACTGTTCTGCCTGCGGCTATGCAATCCTGACCTGTTCACTGGATGTGCTACCTGTCCCAGACCTATTATTTGACCATGCTGGTCATTTATGAACATTTGAACATCTTGGCCATGTTCTGTTATAATCTCAGAAGAGGACTGGCCACCCCTCATAGCCTGGTCCCTCTCTAGGTTTCTTCCTAGGTTTTGGCCTTTCTAGGGAGTTTTTCCAAGCCAACGTGCTTCAACACCTGCATTGCTTGCTGTTTTGGGGTTTTCGGCTGGGTTTCTGTACAGCACTTTGAGATATCAGCTGATGTACGAAGGGCTATATAAATAAATTTGATTTGATTTGGTGCCAGCTGTACCGGAAGACTGTGTGATCACACTCTCCACTGCCGATATGAGTAAAACCTTTAAACAGGTCAACATTCACAAGGACGAAGGGCCAGACGGATTACCAGGACGTGTACTGCAAGAATGCGCTGACCAACTGGCAAGTGTCTTCACTGACATTTTCAACCTCTTCCTGTCAGAGTCTGTAATACCAACATGGGGTGCGTGCTCAGCCCCCTCCTGTAGTCCTTGTTCACGGATGACTGCACGGCCAGGCACGACTACAACACCATCATGAAGTGTGCCGATAACACAACAGTGGTAGGCCTAATCACTGACAACGACGAGACAGCCTATAGGGAGGAGGTCAGAGACCTGGCCATGTGGTGCCAGGACAACAACCTCTCCCTCAATGTGATCAAGACAAAGGAGATGATTGTGGACTACAGGAAAAAGAGGACCAAGCACGCCCCCATTCTCATTGACGGGGCTGCAGTGGAGCAGGTTGAGAGCTTCAAGTTCCTTGGTGTCCACTTCATCAACAAACTATCATGGTCCAAACACACCAAGACAGTTGTGAAGAGGGCAGGACAAACCTATTCCCCTTCAGGAGACTGAAAAGATTTGGCATGGGTCCTCAGATCCTCAAAAGGTTCTACAGCTTTACCATCGAGAGCATCCTCACTGGTTGCATCCCTGTCTAGTATGGCAACTGCTCGGCCTCCGACCGCAAGGCACTACTGAGGGTAGTACATCACTGGGGCCAAACTTCCTGCCATCCAGGACCTCTATACTTGGCGGTGTCAGAGGAACGCCCTAAAAATTGTAAAAGACTCCAGCCATCCTAGTCATAGACTGTTCTCTTTGCTACCACACGGCAAGCGGTGCCCGGAGCGTCAAGTATTGGTCCAAGAGGTTTCTAAACAGTTTCTACCCCCAGTCCATAAGACTCCTGAACTCCTAGTCAAATGGCTACCCAGACTATTTGCATTGCCCCCCTCTCTTCCACTGCTGCTACTCTCGGTTGTTATCTATGCATAGACACTTTAAAAGCTCTACCTCTATGTTCATATTACCTCAACCGGTGCCTCCACACAATGATCCTATACTGGTACCCCCCTGTATATAGTCTCACTATTGTTATTTTACTGCTGCTTTTTAATGACTTATTATTAAGAATAAGAAATCAAATTAATATCTGTATTTTTTTTTACAAATATTTTTGGATAGGGGCTCGTAAATAAGCATTTCACTGTAAGGTGAAACACACCTACACCTGTTGTATTTGGCGCATGTGACTAATACAATATGATTTGATCCTTTGTGTGCTTTCGACACCAACTCAACTCCCCGAGCTGACAAGGTAAAAATCTGACGTTCTGCCCCGGAACAAGGCAGTTAACCCACCGTTCCTAGGCCGTCATTGTATATAAGACTTTAACTGACTTGTCTAGTTTAATAAAAAAATGAGGAAGGTGTTCCTAATGTTTGTTATACTCCGTGTATAAAGTATATTCTAAACAAAGTGTTTTGATAACTGTTACACTTGAAAGTTTCATGTAGAACAAACCCTCCTTCACATAATATTGTAGAAGCAGTGTTCTACTAATATAACAATGTACAAATATTACACTTGTCTTTCATATTTTGTCAGTCACGGTCAATTGTCACTAGTGTAGAGAGGAGTAGGCAGTCACAGGTTTAAGCACCAGAGAACAAAGCGGAACGAAACCCAAACGCTGTTGTGCTCAAAATATATCTTCATATACAAAAAGACACTGGGCGAACCAAAAGTGCAAAATACGAAGTACTCTGGTAATAGTAGGAGAGATTCCTCTCAGGGAAAACATGTAACATTTACAATGACTGACAGCGGGAGTATATATACAGAGGGAGTATATATACAGAGTGGGGATAGGAACCAGGTGTGTGTAATGATGACGAGACAAGTCCTGGGTTGATGAGTGAAGGGCATTTGCCAGCAGTAGGTTCGGCAGCAGCTAGAAGGCCGGTGACACCGAACGCCTGAGCTGGACAGGAGGGGGAGCCAAAGCGAAGGCTGGTCAATACAGACACCAAATCAACATTTTGTCTGGTGGTGCTAGGGCAAACTTAACCAAACATGTCAGTCATCATAACTTCCTGTATGGTGTCCCATATCTCCCCCCAATGAAAGCACCATTTGATTCAAGAATAAAAAGATGATAAAAAGTAATAAACGTCTTATAGTTTCATTGCTGAGTGCAAGGTCTCTCTCCATTTCATAAATTATACCCTGATGAAGATCGCTTCTCTGTCGAGACGTTGGTTATTAGGTTATTCAATTATTGCATCTGAGCTCCTAGAGTGTGCGGCTCTCCTGAAATGTTTCAAAGTGTTCTACTCCGCTATCCATCACCTCGCCTAAATTTGTGTGCGTTTCTTTCGCCTCTAGACCTCTCTCCATTCAGAGACATCAGCAACAAGCCTGTCCTGTCAGTCTGGACTCCATCACATCTCACTCACACAGAGCATTGATTACATTATCAATGGTGGTTCTGGTTAGCAGGCTGGAACCAACTTGATCGCTGCTTTCACCTTCACCTTTCTATTTCACAGATGTCATAAAATGTGAAATAGAATGGTGAACACAGCGATCAGGCTGGTTCCACCAGGCTAGGTGATGCCCTGGACACTATGCATCTAAGAAGTAGAAAATAAGCAACAAATAATGTCAGTTTACATAAATTATGTTTCACAATTGTGTTATCAAAGTAATGAAGTGGTTTACCTTCTGTATTTGTAGAAATAATGAGCCTATGAAAGCTGCTGCCTCTGACAGGTGAAGGTTGCTGGCAGGATACTTGCCAACATGTGGCTGACTGTTCCATTCATAGTGAGAGTATGTCTGCATGATGCTGATGATGTCCCCCTTGCTGCTCTTCTCTATGCTCTTTCCGGCTGCGAACTGGACATCGCTCAAACAACTGCAGCAGGCAATCTTATGAGTTGGTGTTGACTTGGGGAGACAGGGATATATAATAGACAAGCAAGTGGTAAATTGCATTTTGTTATAAAGAAAGGACAAAGCATTTTGTTAATGCACAATTTAACATAACACATATTACATGTCGTTGTGTCATCAGGGCAGTAACTCAGGTCACTAGCAGAGGCCTGATGTGTCCTTTTCATGGGAGTCGAGGGAGACTGGCAACAACGGAGGTGTCACAAGCGTACTTGTGTCGCATGGCACACTTTTTTACTCTGAGGTCTTGCCTGACAAGCTGTGAAAATAGCAAGTGAACAGTGAATTCAATTAGTTTGGGAGGTCGCTCAACCATTGCAATCACATTGCTGGACATGTTATGATATCCATCTTTGCTCCTGGTAGGTCCTGGCATCCATTCATGACCAGGGGATCAGTTTGGCACCCAACTGTGCACTTTGTCTAACAGAAAAACAGGGTCAACGATTGTCATCCCTGGATTATAAACACTGGAGAAATAACAATCTCATTTGGAAGCTAATTCTATGCTTTATAGAAGTAGACTGACTTGCTCCAGATTTGATTCAGGGCGGTGACGCCGTTACACTATGTAACCAACTGTGACATGTTTTTCTATGGCACTGGGTTGGTTTGGGTTTGATACTGCTAGTTGGTTTGGGTTTGTTGCTGCATGGTCAACTCCTATAGGGCTTTTCAGTCTCAAACAGCCGTGTACTTTCGAACGTGGGGCGATGAAACAACAGAGCCCCATTCAATGAAGCGAAGTGGGCGGGGGGGCGATGTGTACGTGGAGCTTGGCAAAAGAGGTCATGAATTGTTGACATAACTGCAATCCAAACACAACCTTCAGCTACTCGTTGTGGCTTTATGACCAACATTTTACTATTTACGCTTTGTAGTCAATTTTGACACTAGAATAAATGTTTCTGACTGGTATTGATGCCACATTGGCTGTTTTCAAAGATATTAGGTGGTTTTAGGGGGCAGTCGTTCTTTAATTAATTTATTGACTGTTCATTGACTATTCAGCCATTTGTTCATTAATTTATCTGTAATTGTTTTGCAGATTGGCTCTAGCTGTGCGTTATCTTCTATAACTTGAATGTGACAGGATAACAGAGTGGTAAATGTGTGTGCCTTAAATTCCCTTTGAACCATGGCTTAGACTTCAATAGCAGTCACTCTATCAAGCTCAACATAATTAAAGGGAAGGAGCAACACAGCTCTATAGCTCTCAGGAGGATATGTTGTTTCAACACAGAGCAGTGACTTCAGAACTTGTGTGAAAGTCATTTTTTTTAAATAAATCACAAAGACACGTGACAGAGCTGAGAACGAGCTATCTATTAAATCCCATCAGTTCCATATGACAGAATGTATAGGTGCCATCACATCCTCTCAGCTTCCGCACGACGTGCTGCTGCTGCTGCCTGTGTTTCCTGGAGATAGCACACCTCATACGAAACTCATTCAACCTGACAGCAGTGAGGAGCTGAGGTAGTGAAGGAGACGTATGTCTCTCAGAACGTGGATAGTGGTGCTTCGGAGGCCTGTCTCACGTGCGTACCAGGGGAACTCTAGCTAATTAGCAGCGAGCAGAGCTTAATCCCCATCTAAATCATTAGGCAGAGAAACAAACAAAGCCCCTCTGCTTTCCTCTGAATGGCTGTAATTAAGACAGATCTCTGACACCCAGCTAAGTGTTGCAATGGTCTAAACTCCACCAATCTGTCCAAACAAACCTCCCTCTACACCCTGCCCATACCCCTCTCTTCCCCATCTACACCCTAAAAACAAATCGTTTTAGGGGTTCTTCAAATAGAAACTGTGGGGCATAAAACATTATGAGACAAACCAATATCAATTGTACATACCTTTGTGTGCCTCCTTGACAGTAGGCTATACCTGCAGATACAGACACACACACACACAAAAGTGAGCAGTTCAGTCATCTGCGCAAAATGTAGCTATAGCCTTTAGAATATTCTTACCTCGTTATTTGATTGATATCCATTGAATCGTGTCCATTTTCTGTTTCAGAGAGAACCTTACCTGACATTGAGGAGATCTTAAAAATGTTAAGTGCCTGCACCTGCTGTCGTCATAAATTGAAACATTTTCAGTTGGGCTTTTAAGTTCCTGCAAGAACCCCCAAGAACTAAAGAGATTCCTCAATGAACGCTACACTGCCGTTCAAACGTTTGGGGTCACTTAGAAATGTCCTTGTTTTTGAAAGAAATACAATGTAGACTTGGTTAATGTTGTAAATTACTATTGTAGCTGGAAGTGGCAGATTTTTAATTGAATATCTGCATAGGTGTACAGAGGCCCATTATCAGCAACCATCACTCCTGTGTTCCAATGGCACGTTGTGTTAGCTAATCCAAGTTTATCATTTTCAAAGGCTAATTGATCATTAGAAAACTCTTTTGCAATTATGTTAGCACAGCTGAAAACTGTTGTCCTGATTAAAGAAGCAATAAAACTGGCCTTCTTTAGACTAGATGGAGCATCAGTATTTTTGGATTCGGTTACAGGCTCAAAATGTCCAGAAACAAAGAACTTTCTTCTGAAACTCGGCAGTCTATTCTTGTTCAGAGAAATGAAGGCTATTCCATGTGAGAAATTGCCAAGAAACTGAAGATCTCGTACAATGCTGTGTACTACTCTCTTCACAGAACAGCACAAACAGTCTCTAACCAGAATAGAAAGAGGAGTGGGAGGCCCTGGTGCACAACTGAGCAAGAGGACAAGTACTGTACATTAGAGTGTCTAGTTTGAGAAACAGACACCTCACAAGTCCTCAACTGGCAGCTTCATTAAATTGTACCCGCAAAACACCAGTCTCAACGTCAACAGTGAAGAGGCAACTCCAGGATGCTGGCCTTCTCGACAGAGTTGCAAAGAAAAAGCCATATCTCAGACTGGCCAATAAAATATTAAGATGGGCAAAAGAACATAGACACTGGACAGAGGAACTCAAAAAATCTGCTTTTCTTTCAAAACAAGGACATTTCTAAGTGGCCTCAAACTTTTGAACGGTAGTGTGCCTCCTATGGGGTTCTTGGAAGAACCTTTCGGGGCATTTTTCAGTGCCAAGAACCCTAAGGTTCTTCAATGAACTTTGAGGCTCTTAGAAGGACCCTTGTTGAACTCCTATTTTTTTTTTGTACGCCCCTATCTCTTCAACTCAACAAATCCTGGCCAGGACTGACACACTGAGTAATGAATCCCCTCAGCACCGCTGTAATGCCATCCTGAATGTGTAATTTAATGACAGCTCGTGTTCTGTCACTTCTCCCCCCTGCAATCATAATCCCATCTTTTCTTTCATTTATTCCCTTTTCCTTGATTTGAGTCATCCATGGCACTATGCACATCAAATTGCCTGGAGGATGGCTCATAATAATGGCTGGAATGGAGTGAATGGTATCAAACACATGGAAACCATGTGTTTGATGTGCTTAATACCATTCCATTTGTTCCGTTCCAGCCATTATTATGAGCCCGTCCTCCCCAATTAAGGTGCCACTGGCCGCCTGTGCCGCCTGGATATTAGAGTGAGCTCTGGGCAGGCAGGTACCTGTAGTCTGTCCCTTTATCACCATGCCATATTTGTAGCTGACAATCAAGCGCAGTGACAGAGACTGTCTGGAGGCACTTCTTGCTGACGTTGTTCAGGTCTTATCGTGATTGTAGTGGATATTTCAGATCAATCTGTCCTGAGATCCATAATTACTGCATACAACATCAACCGCGCCTGCGGTCAGACATGTTCCTACACCAATCATTGCTGTGGAAAGAACACAATTGAAAAATCACTGATGAAGACAATCACACTAGTTACACAGGCACATTCACATGCTGCCAGAAAGAAAGAAAGACACACACACACACACACACACACACACAGCGAATGAATTACCTGGTTTTGAGATTAGTTTCTCCAGAGGCAATAGAATTCAGCCCCCAGCGGGACCTGTCAGAAGAATGAATGACTCTGCTACAGACAACTGTTTTGCTATGGAGGAAAGCCCTTCATAGCCGATATGACCATAATAAGACCAGATTCATTCAATGCCTAAGGTCAGGGATCAAGGCTGGAAATATGATTGCTTATTATTCAACATTCCTGAAATATCTCAGAGATAGAATATTGAACTTTGACCTTGTCAGTGTTTACATGCAACTCTTGTGGAAGAATGGTTTGGGGCACTGAGCAAAGGATGGGTGGAGAATAGTTTGTCAGGCATTGAACGTCTCACCTCATACATATGGGCACATTAATTAGGCAGCGTGCATCTGATATTTTATAGTTTGAATGTGATGTGGAAAATAATGAAGTGCATTGGGCTTAGGTTGGGTTGAAAGTTTATATGTGATTCAATGTAGTCTAGACAATCACATCGATTGAATCTTAAAGTTACCAAACCATTTTCAAACCCATTCTTTTTATAATCTGGAAGATGGCAGCTCTTTCCAACTGGCCCTAATAGCTGGCACACACTCACCTTAATCAGCCTCTGGAATTAATAAATTAACAACGCATTTGCCTCCATATCTCTTATGCAGATGAGCATGAGTGTTGACACCTGACCCCACACTTGGCAAGCAGCTGCAGGTGATGGGAACAATCCAGGCTCTTTTAGATCAAAATGACCCTGGGTGGTCGGCACCTCACTCCCTCCCTCTCCCACTACTCCTAGTTAGACCACAGAGAGCACAGCCAAAAGCTAGTTCTTACCCTTTCACCTTTGAACTAGTGATGATTTCTGAGTTCACGTTGGAGTTCAGTTAGACAAATAACCTAAATTAACCCTTGATCATAGTGAGGACTTTGTGGCCAGAAGTAGGCGGCTGTATCACTTCCTTCAGACCAAGGTTAGTTCAAGCTGTACTCGTGTGTTACCATTTCATGTGTTACCTACACAATGGAACATAGTGCAGAACCCAGTGCAAATATTCCAGTAGCTTTTGCTTGTTATGTCCGTGTTATGTCCGTGTTATGTCCGTGATATGTCCGTGTTATGTCCGTGATACCCAACTAGTCTAAGGAGGCCAACTCCTTTTTCTATTTCCCATAAACAGGATGGACAGAACTTCAAGTCAAAAACTTAATCAAGTCCAAAATCGGACAATATTATGCTAATTGTCGGGATTACTATTTTCAAAGTTTACCAAAAAAAAAAACAATCACCTCCATTTATGATGTGATTCTCTTTTACTATTTGCCTTTTGAATAAAAAGAGAAAAACAAAGGCAAACAATTCATTTTTTTCCCCTCATTGAGTTCTTTGACTTAATTACTTCTGTAGCCTAACCCTCAGGAGGCACTGTGGATTTAGGCTTGTGATTAGAGACAGAACAGTGGCCAACAGAACCTAACTAAATGAAAACACCAGCTACAATGTGCAGTTAGGGGAGAATTCACTGCTATGGCTTAGCATTTTAATTAAACAATCACCCTTTCAGAAATACCACAATTCATTTATATTCCATTTCCTTTTTACAAATCACTATTCCCATTTCAATATCTTGTGTTTACTTTCCATTGGGGAAAGAGAGAAAGGTGGCAACATCTTCAGTATGTAAACATAACATATTGTAATCAGGATGGTTGTGTTAATTGACTGCTTGGCTCTTTTGGGCTTTTCTAAATGCACCTTGCTACAGCAAAACAACATACAGCACTTAGTACAATAATATGGTGTAAACGCCTACATTTATAAAGAGAAAATATCATTTCATTCTCTGGTCATATAATTCATAGAAAATAATGATCACAGATGTAGAATGATAATAAAAGGACATTTCCAAGTTAAAATGTTTACACTATGCTATTTATTTAGATGAAATAAGAGGGAAAGAAAAATTGGAAAGAAAGTAGCTACTGAGGTCTCTGGTGTGTGTGAAAATCAACTAATAATAATAGTATTGCTTTGCAACAGTATAGCTGTAACGTTTGTCATCGGAAGGAGACCAAGGTGCAGCGTGGTAAGTGTTCATGATTCTTTATTAATCAAAAAACACTCGAACAAAATCACAAAGAGAAAAATCAAACAGTTCTGTAAGGCAAATAAACTAAACAGAAAACAACTACCCACAAAACACAGGTGGGAAAAGGCTACCTATATATGATTCCCAAACAGAGACAACGATAGACAGCTGCCTCGGATTGGGAAACACACTCGGACAAAAACTATAATGCCCACCCTAGTCACACCCTGGACTAACCAAAATAGAGAATAAAAGCCTCTCTATGGCCAGGGCGTGACAATAGCATTGTATGAGTACAAGTCTAGCATGTTTGGAAACGATCCTTAACACACAATATACTGTACTGTACAAATGTAATAATCATGAAAACGTTATTTTCTTCTGAATATGTAAACTACCAAGTGGTTCTTATATCCTACACAGTACTAGGTATGACTTTAATACTTTACTGCAACTGTAATAACATACTGTTTTCATTTTCTTTCAATTACTCTCTCCCTTTCATTGCTCTCTCTTTCACTCAAATAATCTCAGGCCTATTATGAGACAGCCAATGCATTTCTTTTTCCCTTAAAGCTTTTTCTTTCCTCATGTCTCATCTGAGAAGACGTTTCAGTTAAATCCACTGTTTCAATGACTTATTGTGTGAACTCACCAAGGTGTTAAATTCTATTTCTGGTAACTTTTGCAATCCATATTCATCAGGTCCTCAATATACTTTAAGGTTGAAAGATTTTATGACTTACCAGTGCTATGCATTAGACGGGCCATCCGCTTGACATTAGACTGGACCAGGCTCTATTATTATGTTCAGCTCATTCTCATTTTCACTATATTTCATGTTAGACACTCAATATTCATATCAAGAGCAGGAACATGAGGGTTGATGTATGCGCTGTCCAAATGTGCTGTGATATGGGAAAAGAACCTTGTAGCTTGTGTACCTTGCCAAACTGTAATGGCATATTCCAGCCATTAAAAATGGTGTAAAGTGGCTACTAATCAATTCTGTCTGTAATTGCTTATTAACAAATGGGCCCTTAAATGTTAATGTGCATTTGGCAGGAGGCTGGAGGCGTGTTGATTAGAATGCTGTGACATATTTCCAGGTCGTCAGTGTGGCCAGCACATATTTGCATCTTTTTGCCAACACATTCACCTTGTACGACTCAGTTTGCATTTTCTTTGGAAAAATGACACAGTATCAAAAGGAAAGCTGATGAAAACACAAGCTGTATGTCTCCATTCCATACAGGTTTACCATAGCGGTCATAGGCAGTAATCATCCTTTGAGTGCTGTTAAAGAAAGCTGTGTGTGTGTGTGTGTGTGTGTGTGTGTGTGTGTGTGTGTGTGTGTGTGTGTGTGTGTGTGTGTGTGTGTGTGTGTGTGTGTGTGTGTGTGTGTGTGTGTGTGCGTGTGTGCGTGTGCGTGTGTGTTAAAGCAGCAGCAAATAGTGTGTGCCAAATGAGATGGATTCTGAATAGATAGTGAGATGTCTACAGGACTTCAATACGAATGTAATGCTGTGACTGACAGGTCTTGTAATTCGTTGAGAGGTACCTAGAATAAATCAGCTTTTCTACGGGACTCAAAAATGCTTCTAAGATGATCCCCTCTCGTGCAGTGCTCTATTCAAATTGAATTTATCAGCCTATAATGATGGCAATAACATGCCCATGCTCTCATTCACACACACACACACACACACACACACACACACACACACACACACACACACACACACACACACACACACACACACACACACACACACACACACACACACACACACACACACACACACACACACACAGTGTGTGTGCAATGTGTGAATGAGAGCATGGGCATGTTATATATATACCCTTCACACTAAATTTACATTAACGCAACTGACAGGTTTATTCACACATCAAATCAATTCAAGCACATGTACATGCTCTGTAGCTCTTTTCCCTTGTCTGACAATGAAGGACATAAAGTGGAGATGCAATGTGGTGACATCTCTTGTCTCAGTGCTCCAGTTCTTTGACAACTTTTCCAGTTCTTGAGTTCAATGTCATTCAAGAATAAACACCACAGAAATCCATCCATCTATGTTGTTGAATTGATAGAGCAGTGGATCTTTTCTTTGCTTAGTGGAAAGGTAGGTATATGTCATTGTTGTTTCCATTCACAATCTCACCCATGGTTGTGGACAGGTGTGACAGCCTTGGGCGTTGCACTGGAGCATCAGCAGGTGTCCACCCTCCCTGTCTGTCTCACGAGAGGAATGCTTTCTCAGGGGCATCCTAGAAACAGTGTCCTTTTATGCTCTCTGATTTCCTTCCCGGCTTTACAGTGAATGCTATAAATCTATCCATTTATTTTAACTTTATTTCTCACTTCATTCGTTTCTGGGACACTGTGTGGCTGGCTCGGAAAAAAAAGTTTGGCTCCTTTGAGAGATAAAATGTAATTTCACAGTCAACTTGCTGTGATATAGTCTTTCAAAACAATAGAGTGGGGGCAGATATGAGTCCCACTTGGTTCAGTACTTTGGTGTAGCAGTACATCAGATATGTGTCTCTAGGGGGGAGTGAGTGGTGGCAGGTAGCAAACATTTCCAAACACCCTCTGCAATTACTATGGTGTCAGCCATGGCAACTGAACACATTTTGGTATGAAATATGACTTAGCCTTTTGCAGAAAAGAACCAATTCTACATATACTGTAAATGAAATTAAAAATGTTAAATCTCTTGCGAGTACAGCTCATTAAAGAATAGCCTGATTGATCATCAGTAATTCAATCAAATCAATCAAATGTATTTATAAAGCCCTTCTTACATCAGCTGATGTCACAAAGTGCTGTACAGAAACCCAGCCTAAAACCCCAAACAGCAAGCAATGCAGATGTAGACGCATTATTAATTAACTGATTAGTAGAGATTGTAGGGTGACAATCAGAGACAATACGGTACTGTATTGCTGTACATAATTCTATACAATGTGGGTGTCTGTTCCCTTTTTCACCTGCCCGGCTCTGCACGATCTCACACACGCACGCACGCACACACGCACGCACGCACGCACGCACGCACACACACACACACACACACACACACACACACACACACACACACACACACACACACACACACACACACACACACACACACACACACACACACACGCCTCTTTGCAGCAAAACAGATCAGCCAAATGATCAAAACATGCATCACACACATTGTCAAGTAGAAACATGGCACGGCCTAATATAGTGGCTTGCGAAAGTATTCACCCCCCCTTGGCATTTTTCCTATTATGTTGCCTTACAACCTGGGTTTGTATCATTTGATTTACACAACATGCCTACCACTTTGAAGATGCAAAATATGTTTTTATTGTGAAACAAACAAGAAATAATACAAAAAAGCTGAAAACTTGAGCGTGCATAACTATTCACCCCCCCAAAGTCAATACTTTGTAGAAACACCTTTTGCAGCAATTACAGCTGCAAGTCTCGTGGGGTATGTCTCTATAAACTTGGCACCTTTAGCCACTGGGAGTTTTGCCCATTCTTCAAGGCAAAACTGCTCCAGCTCATTGAAGTTGAATGGGTTCCGCTGGTGTACAGCAATCTTTAAGTCACACCACAGATTCTCAATTGGATTGAGGTCTGGGCTTTAACTAGGCCATTCCAAGACATTTAAATGTTAACCCTTTAACCACTCGAGTGTTGCTTAAGCAGTATGCTTAGGGTCATTGTCCAGCTGGAGGATGAACCTCCGTCCCTATCTCTAATCTCTGGAAGACTGACAAAGGTTTCCCTCAAGAATGTCCCTGTATTTAGCTTCATCTATCATTCCTTCAATACTGACCAGTTTCCCAGTCCCTGTTGATGGAAAAACATCCCCACTGCATGATGCTACCACCTCCATGCTTCCCTGTTGGGTTGGTGTTCTCGAGGTGATGAGAGGTGTTGTGATTGCGCCAGACATAGCGTTTTCCTTGATGGCCAAAAAGCTACATTTTAGTCTCATCTGACCAGAGTACCTTCTTCCATATGTTTGGGGAGTATCCCACATTCCTTTTGGCGAACACCAAACGTGTTTGCTTATTTTTTTCTTTAAGCAATGGCTTTTTTTCTGGCCACTCTTCCGTAAAGCCCAGCTCTGTGGAGGGTACGGCTTAAAGTGGTCCTATGGACAGATACTCCAATCTCCAGTGTGGAGCTTTGCAGCTCCTTCAGGGTTGTCTTTGATATCTTTGTTGCCTCTCTGATTAATGCCCTCCTTGCCTGGTCCATGAGTTTTGGTGGGCGGCCGTCTCTTGGCAGGTTTGTTGTGATGCCATATTCTTTCAATTTTTTGCTCTGTTCAAAGTTTCTGAAATTTTTATATAACCCAACCCCGATCTGTACTGCTCCAAAACTTTGCCCCTGAACAGTTTGGAGAGTTTCTTGGTCTTCATGCTGCCGCTTGCTTAGTGGTGCCACTTGCTTAGTGGTGTTGCAGACTCTGGGGCCTTTCAGAACAGGTGTGTATATATACTGAGATCACAGATCATGTAATAAATAAAGTCCATCTGTGTGGAATCTAAGTAACTAATTATGTGACTTCTGAAGGTAATTGGTTGCACCAGAGCTGATTTAGGGGCTTCATAGCAAAGGGGGTGATAGATATGCGCGCACCTCTTTTTCATTTTTTATTTTTATTTTTATTTTTTAAAGTAGTTTTTTTTTTTTTCACCAATTTGGACTATTTTGTGTATGTTCATTACATGAAATCCAAATAAAAATCCATTTAAATTACAATGACAAGTTTAAGTTATAATGACAAGCAACAATTACAAGCAATTACAAGCAACAATTACAAGCAACAAAATAGGAAAAAATGCCAAGGGGGATGAATACTTTTGCAAGGCACTGTAAATGTCTCTCGCTTCATTAGCTGTAGTCTCTCACACCATAAAACAAAAATCCATGCGCTACATGGGCTAGATTGTAAAAAGAAAATAACAAAATAAATGAATATCATTCCACAAATTGTCTCCATGTTTTGAACGTGTTTTGTTTTGGCACATTAGATCAGAGCCGTAAAGTCAGCCAGTCCTGGACCTAGAGACATCTTTGATACCAAGTGTGTGTGTGCGAGTACATGGGTGTCCATGGAGCTCAGAGTTTGCTGTTCTTCTGAAACTGTGAGACCAAGCCCAGCACCTGTTCTGTAACTGTGATGACTTTGTTGTGCATGTAGGCAGCGCTGTTGGACGGGGTCTCCTGCAGGAAGTATCTGTAGTTCACCATGATGCCACAGGAGTTGGCCACTCCCCGGGGGCTGGTGTCTGCATGCCAGTTCAGCCTCCACATGGTGGCACCATTCTGCAGGTGGAAGTTGGCCACAGGGTTCAGGGTATAGCCGCGCCGCTTCTCTCCGTAGAGGTACCAGGCACAGAGGCGCATCAGGGCAGGCTCCAGGACGTGGACCAGGCGTTCAGAGCGGGTCCACTCGCCAGTGCTGATCAGCTTACGCAGGGCATCCAGGGCGTTGGTATCAGGGGCTGTGTTTGTGACATCTGCAACCTCCCTCCACTCACGTTCAGTTAACAGCTCCATGCGGCCCTCCTTCCGGTGCTGGCTGAGCAGGCCCAGTAACCAGGAGGAGAAGCCCGGGATGGGAGACAGGCTGGAGAACTGGGACATGTGGGGGAACTCACTCTGCAAAAAGATAGACAGAGAGGATAGACAGCCTCAGTCTAAAACAACTTTGTCTACACCAGTTAATGGATAATACCAATGAGGTATTACAGAGAGAAAAGTACATGAAAAAGTAACATTAAGGAAAGGGTTAGATAGGTTGGATAATACATTTTCATCCTGTCAAATTTAAATGTTCTGGACCCGTCCAAGGGAATGCACTTTCCAAACACTTGATAATGAACCCAGTATGTAATACCCCAGTGTCTCGCGGAGGAGCTGAACCCAGTATGTAATACCCCAGTGTCTCTCGGAGGAGCTGAACTCAGTGAACTACCTATCAGATACAAACGGCTTTGTTTCCCACTGCAACACAAAGCAACAGCACCAATCGACTCCATCTCCACATATCTGCCATTGGGATTGATAGAGATGGATGACCCCCTCATTCTCTTGCTCTACCCTGCCCTCCCTTTCTCTCTCACTTTTAATACCTTCCAAGCTCTTGACTCTGGTCCCTAGTGCCTCTCTGCCATCATCATACACTGCCTGCCGCCAAGGTTTCACTCTCTACCCCTTTCTTTCACTTCTTCACAAGTTCTCTTTCTTGCTCTCTCTCTCTCTCTTCTATTACCTGCCCGTCTCATGTTGGATCCTTCTTGTCTAGGCTGATAAGGTACAGAGCTGTGTGGTGTGTTGATTCACAGGAGGCAGCAGAGGAGGCAACGTGTGTCAGACAACCCCTGGAGGCAGATGTTGGAGTGAGCCTTTCCTTCTACCTCTCCCTCTCTCTCCCTCCCTCTTTCTCATTCATTCCTCTGTACTTCCATCACACGAGTCAGTAGATCTGAGCATAACCATGTCAAGAGGTCACTTTCTATTCATCAGTTCAATTTACTGTAAAGCCTTGGTCAGCAGGCTTAGAGCAGGCATGCAATCCACAGAGAAATAAGTAAGGCCAAATGATAGGGAGACAGAAAAGGCCCTAGAGAGTAATGCTGAAAGACAACGGGATCCTCCTCCCTACTTCCTCAACCACACTGTGACCTTCTCTTTCCCTCCTCATCATCCATCCATTGCAGTGGTCCCTCAGTGGCTGTAGTGGTGTTCTATTGCCCTTAATATGGGGCATAACACTGCAATGGCACTGCATACAGTCACAATGTCATCTTTCTTCGTTTTTTTGTCCTACTGATATGAGGGGTTATCAGCATGACCTCGGGATAAAGCCAGAACTCATTGGTCACAAGAAAAGGCGTGGTAAAACAAAATGACATTTCTGCTTTAATTCAATATCTGCAGAGTTCAGATGGAATCGAGACTACAGATAAAAAAGTTCAAGCCCTACAAAACAATGTACATCCCTAGAACTTCATAGATCGATTCACCAATGTCAAGAACGCAGATTGAACAATGGAGAGGCTAGAATACTTAGACCAGGCTACTGTACAATTCAACAAGAAACACACTACATACTCTTATCCTACATGTCTATACTCTGCCAGACTAACAACTACACTCACAGAAAAAATCTATTATTTACTCCATATTTACTATAAATACAGATTCAAATAAAGTCTTTCACGATCACTTGCTTTGCATGTCATTATAGCAGGATATGACCATTTCACCCTTTCAGACAAGCCTCCCAGCTATGTAAATCCATGAGGTTGAGTGGCTCTTGTTTTTCCATTCAGTGTTCCAATCATTTAATAAGAGCTATAGCTGGAGCACCCTGACATGGAGTGGTTTCCTCTCCTCTCGACATGATTAGGTCTGACAGCTGAAATGTCAATATTCCTCTCTCTATCTTGGCTGAAATGTGGAGAAGAGCATTCAGTCCTACCGCAATCCCCTCTTTACCCACAAGCACACACCTAACATGCAGGTGGAAATACATGGATTGTGCGAGTATTTAGTTTAATTTAGCTTGTCTAGGTTATATTACAAGAAATGTTTATCTTATAATAATTACCACTCTTCCCACACTGAAATATCCTCCAGCTTATGTTGAACTACTGTCGTGATTGACTGCCATCTGTTTCTTGGCCATGGCCAGAAGTGTTGGGGTGTCGTGAGTGGTTGTGGTTCTAAGAACTTGGTGGAAGTCTGGAGAGAATGGAATCCATCAGGTGACACTGAAGCGAGTGACAGAGTGTAAAAAAACCTCGGACCATGGAGATGGCTAATAAATCACGCATTATGACGCAGGGGAGCAGTTGATTGACTCAGGAGACATTCCACAGTGTTCAGATGTGGGGCCCCATGAGAGGGGCAGTCCGACTTTGCCTGTCATTCTGCTCATAGAAACAGTGGTGTGATATCAATCTCCACCCACCTGCAGCTCCCGCACCACTCTCTTGATAAGAACGTTCCCCAGCTCCACCCCCTGCAGGCCAGCCTGGCTGGAGGAGATGGAGTAGAACACTGCTGTATTGACCTTGTTCACATCCTCCTCCAAGTCCAGGGTAGCCAACTCTCTCACGATACTCTATGGGACAGGAGAAAGAACATTGTTGGAGTCAGACATACAGTCTATTATCAAATTGTGGTCTCCAGTACTATAAAAAGGAATGAATCTACAGAACAGCTAAACCAACGTCTCAATTTCTGCATTCTCTCTCATATTCAATAAATGAGGTATTCCATATAAAAGCTCTCACCTGAATGTTATCAGAGATGTCCTCTGTGAGTGCCACATGCAGGACGACCAGTGGTTCCCCTGGCATGGCAGCGTGAGTGAAGGCATAGCAGCGACGGTATGGCCCCACCCTACGTTTTATATCGGTCCAGTTCCTCACAGGGTGGACAGCCTCGTACCTGCCAGGACATACACAGTCAGACATGGGTTTACTGTAGAGCTATAAGTGTCGGTGTGTCTGTGTGTGTACAACAGGGGCTTCTTACTGGCTGATCTTCTGCAGTATCTCGCAGGGGGACTGCCAGGTGATCCTCTCCAGACGCAGCAGACCCACAGAGAACCACTCCGACAGCAGACTCTTCAGAGTGCCATTCAGGTCCTGCAACATCAGAACCCAGAGGTAAAGCTCCTGTGTGCTCTGGCCAGCTACTCAATAATTAGTTAGTCATGAGAGAGACTAATCAGAACCAAATACAGGATGTAGCTGCTAGAGTGTGGCTGCCAGAGACAAGCTATTTCTATTTACCTATTAACAAAAACATTTGCTTACTGATTAAAGTGATCATTTAAAGCATATTAGAGCCCGACACTCCCAGTCCCAGCACCTAATGCCATCCAAATGGTTTTAGCACACTGAAAACGAGCTGCCCATAGTGCTTACAGGTGTTATTTTTTTCAATCTGTAACTAGTGTCAGCTTAACAACACTGTGAACAGCTCAATCAGTTCACTTAAGTAGAACTCATGACTGAATGTCATCACACTATCTAGTGACTGACAGCAGCATTAATAACATCACAGGCTGGTATCAAAAGCATGGCTGTCACATAATCCTGCAGTTCCATGATCACCGACAAGGCCTACTTTTTGTGGGTGTGTGTCCTCCTGGGCATTTGTTTGTTTTCATTATCCACATCTCCACATCGACGGGACAGTAGTGGAGAGGGTAGTACGTTTTAAGTTCCTCGGCGTACACATCACGGACAAACTGATTTGGTCCACTCACACAGACAGCATTGTGAAGAAGGCGCAGCAGCGTCTCAGCAACCTCAGGTGGCTGAAGAAATTCGGCTTGTCACCAAAAGCAGTCACAAACTTCGACAGATGCACAATCGAGAGCATCCTGTCGGGCTGTATCACCGCCTGGTACGGCAACTGCTCCGCCCACAAGTGTAAGGCTCTCCAGAGGGTAGTGAGGTCTGCACAACGCATCACCGGGGGCAAACTACCTGTCCTCCAGGACATCTACACCACCCGATGTCACAGGAAGGCCATAAAGATCATGAGTGGCTTCTGCCAACATACTGACTCAACTCCAGCGACTTTAATAATGGAAATTGATGTAAAAAATGTATCACTAGCCACTTTCAACAATGCCACTTAATATAATGTTTACATTTCATTATAGCAGAGAAAGGCTCTCTCAACAAATAAACATACCATTATACCTGCATAAACTCACACTGAGTTAAGACTAGACGTACTCTATTCTGTCCATCTACAGCAGCACCTGGCAAGTCAACAGCCAAACACTGTACCTGCCAATAATAATGTGCATTATACATTGCCCCCCCCAAAAATAAACATTGATAACTGTTGGGCCTAAATATAGTTGATGCCAATCCCTTCCAAAGTAGCTGAAAGTGCTTGTGAATTCTACACTTAACAAAAGCTACTTACAAAACTTAGAATTCTGCACCAAACATTAATTATACTGAAAAAAATATATAAATTATTTTACTGAGTTACAGTTCATATAAGGAAGTCAGTCAATTGAAATGAATTAAATTGGGCTCCCGAATGGCGCAGCAGTCTAAAGCTCTGCATCTCAGTGCAAGAGGAGTCCCTACAGTCCCTGGTTTAATTCCAGGCTGTATCACGTCCGACTGTGATTGGGAGTCCCATAGGGCGGCGCACAGTTGGCCCAGCGTCGTCTGCCATCATTTTGAATAAGAATTTGTTCTTAACTGACTTGCCTAGTTGAAAAAAATTATAACATTGGCCCTATCCTATGGATTTCACATGACTGGGCAGGAGTGCAGCCATGAGTGGACCTGGGAGGGTATAGGCCAACCCACTGGGGAGCCAGGCCCAGCCAATCAAAATGAGTTTTTCCCCACAAAAGGGCTTTATTACAGACAGAAATATTTGTCAGCTGTCCAGGTGGCAGGTCTCAGACAGTCCCACAGGTGAAGAAGCCGGATGTGGAGGTCCTGGGCTGGAGTGGTTACACATACAGTAGTCTGCGGTTGTGAGGCTGGTTGGACGTACTGCCAAATTCTCTAAAATGATGTTGGAGGTGGCTTATGTTAGAGAAATGAACATTTAATTATCTGGCAACAGCGCTGGTGGCCATTGCTCCCAGCATGCTCCCTCAAAACTTGAAACATCTGTGTTGTGTGACAAAACTGCACATTTTGTGACCTTTTATTGTCCCCAACAGGTTCACGTGTTTAATGATCATGCAGTTTAATCAGCTCATTGATATTCCACACCTGTCAGGTGGATGGATTTTTTGGGCAAAGGAGAAATGCTCGCAAATAGGGATGTAAACAAATTTGTGCACAAGCTTTTTGTGCATTTGAACAATTTTATTTCAGCTCATGAAACATGAGACCAACACTTTACATGTTGCATTTTGTTACAGACACAGTATATTTTACATTAGTTATCTTGTATTTTGATTATTTTTGCTTTTTTTTTTATCCCATCCATATTTTCTTATCTAGCTGAATTTCACACTGGAATTTTTTAAATATATTTTTTTATTTAACTAGGCAAGTCAGTTAAGAACAAATTCTTATTTTCAAAGACGGCCTAGGAACGGTGGGTTAACTGCCTGTTCAGGGGCAGAATGACAGATTTGCACCTTGTCAGCTCAGGGACATGAACTTGCAACCTTTCAGTTACTAGTCCAACGCTCTAACCACTAGCCTACCCTGCCGCCCCATAAAAACACTCAACTGAATTATTACCCTGCTCGATGTTCGCCACATACTGTACCTCATTGCGGAGAAGAAACTGACATCCATGGGCGTGGCGTAGCATTTGGCCGGAATAAGGATTTGGGGTAGCCAGGCAACCACATAACCCCCAGGGCCAAAAACTTATCCAAAACAGCACATTTTAAAAGCGTGTCAGAGTGTGTGTTTGTGTGTCTTTGATGACTCACACAAAAAAAAGACAAACTTAGAATCTGACAACAGGAGCAAATAAATAATTCTGAGATTGATGATGAACCCTGAAAAAGCATTAAGATATCATGCTATGTCGACAAATACAACCGCAGCTACCGCCTTGCCTCTGGGTTAAAGAAGCTCCCAATTCTTAGTCACACAAAAGAACAGCAAACTCAGGGACAAATCTGTATTTCGTTGACCTTGCGGCAGATGAAAACCTTTGAAATGGAAGAGTCGCAATAGTCAGGTTTCGTGACATGGAAGTAGAAGGGAGAGCAAGTGAAGAGGCTGAGGAATAAAAGACCTTGAAATTAAACTGGCCTGAATGGCTGTGACAATAATGTGAGCCTTTGAAAAAAATCTTGAGAGATTCTAATCCTTGAGAGAAAATTTAATTTTCTTTCATTGGCACTGTCACAGTAAAATTAGACATTTGTGTTACAGTATATGCCGTTGAGGACATTGATTTGGAATTTGCACCATTGTTACACAGTTGCTAGTATTGCATGCACAAAGAGAACCATAAGGAAACTGTGATGCATATGAAACAGGAACCAAAGCCAAAGTTATTCAGTTGTGCATTCAAAGTTTCCAGGGTACAACAGGACAGCCTTCCAGCCCCTACTACACTATGTGCCTTTTGCTCCAGTAGGCCTAGATGACATGTGACAGGCTTAGGCTAAAATTGCCTCTGAGAAACCACAACCAATCTACTTGTCAAATGTAAGGGACCACTAAACTGAAGTCACAGCAGAAGTATATTATGAATCACAGTTATTTTCCTAATCTCTCACCTCCCAGGTTATTCTGTGCACAGGTAAAGAAGAATGACAATTAAAAAAAATTGATAGACCAACAGCAGGAAACAAGTCTACTATTGAAATGTGAGACACTTCTAAACAACCTTGGTAACTGCAGTCTTGGCAATTCAGAACTTTTATAAGGCCTATTTGATTCTGCTTGACTCGCTGTTTTAATTACTACCATGTTTATGAACACCTTTCTTTCCTCCCACAGTACGTGACAGGCTCTTATTTTACTCTAACCTATTCCATTTTTAAACCCCAATTTCTCTCTCCCCAAAGTAAGGTAGACATTGTGTACAGTACAGCTGTTCTCGCCTACTGCATTGGCAGTGCCACCTTTTTAAAGGAACTCCTGTTGGTGAAATAGTGTATATCATATTTAGCATCATTCTCAAACACAGGTAAAGAGCTGATGCAGCAGAACATAAACAGATAAACAAATCCCTGTGTCAGCTAACTTATATGTAAAGAGGCCAAATAATAACTGCGGGAAGATGCTGGTAAAATGAGTCAAGCTGAGCAAGCATTTCCCAATTGAAGACCAATTAGATTTTAAGCAATTTTCGCATTCCATGCAAATGTCCTTTCACCTCCATGTCCTACATCACCCAAGATGGAGAAAGGTAGGCCTTTGTCAGACAGACTGATGTGGGTACAAGTTGGTAACTTGCCTCAATAGGAGATGGGGGAGTTATGGGATCAAAACAGGAAAAGATCTGATTCGATAGATATTTAAACAGCCCAAACAGTTGTGGCCAAATATATTGGTGCCCTTGCACTTTTCTTTAAAAAAATCCCCTTTTCTACTGAAATTGAAAAAAACTTTGTCTTCACGCCATGTTATTGGATTTTCAACAATATAGAACCAATTTTATTTTTGAGATGTTCCCACAACTTGGAGTCCACCTGTGGTAAATTCAATTGATTGGACATGATTTGGAAAGGCACACGCCTGTCTATATAAAGGTCCCTTAGTTGACTGTGCATGTCAGAGCAAAAACCACACCATGAGCAATTTCTGCAGCATTGTTGGTCCCCAAGAACCCAGTGGTCTCCATCTTTCTTAAATGGAAGAAGTTTGGAACCACCAAGACTCTTCCTAGAGCTGGCCATCAGGCCAAACTGAGCGCCTTGGTCAGGGAGGTGACCAAGAACCCGATGGTCACTCTGACAGAGCTCCAGAGTTCAACCATCTCTGCAACACTCCACCAATCAGGCCTTTATGGTAGAGTGGCCAGAAGCCACTCCTCAGTAAAAGGCACATGACAGCCAACATGGAGTTTGCCAAAAGGCACCTAAAGACTCTCAGACCATGAAAAACAAGATTCTCTCTTCTGATGAAACCAAGTTTTAAACTCTTTGGCCTGAATGCCAAGCATCATGTCTGGAAGAAACCTGGCACCATCCCTACAGTGAAGCATGGTGGTGGCAGCATCATGCTGTGGAGATGATTTTCAGCGGCAGGGACTGGAAGACTAGTCAGGATTGAGGCAAAGATGAACGGAGCAAAGTACAGAGAGATCCTTGATGAAATCCTGCTCCAGAGCGCTCAGGACCTCAGACTGGTGTGAAAGTTCACCTTCCAACAGGACAACGACCTTAAGCACACAGCTAAGACCACGCAGGAGTAGCTTCGGGACAAGTCTCTGAATGTCCTTGAGTGGCCCAGCTAGAGTCCGGACTTGAACCCATTCGAAAATCTCTGGAGAGACCTAAAATAGCTGTGCAGTAACGCTCCCCATCCAACCTGACATTGCTTGGGAGGATCTGCAGAAAAGAATGGGAGAAACTCCCCAAATACAGGTGTGCTAAGCTTGTATCGTCATACCCAAAAAGACTCAAGGCTGTAATCGCTGCCAAAGGTTCTTCAACAAAGTACTGAGTAAAGGGTCTGACTACTTATGTAAATGTGATATATACATATTTTTTTAAATATAAATTAGCAAAAATGTCTAAAAACCTGTTTTTGCTTTGTCATTATGGGGTATTGTGTTTAGATTTTTGAGGGGGGAAAAACAATTTAATCAATTTTAGAATAAGGCTGTAATGTAACAAAATGTGGAAAAGGTCAAGGGGTCTGAATCCTTCCCGAAGGCACTGTAAGGGATGTAAACAAATTTGTGCACAACATTTTAGAGAAATAAGTTTGTTATATGTATAGAACATTTCTGGGATCTTTTATTTCAGCTCATGAGACATGGGACCAATACCTTACATGATGTCTTTATATATTTGTTTAAGCTTAAGATTCAGCTGATGATCACATTTTTTTTATTGAGGGGATGGTCAGGGGTCCGGGACATAATTAAAAAAATTTGTAGACTGCAAATTGACAGCAAGAAGCCCAAACAGATAATATTTGACTAAAACTTAGACCTAAGCATTTCAAACTTGCTTCCATTTGTATACGATCACTTTTACATGTTCATATCCAAATCATTCTAAAGTATCTGTAACTCAATGATGTTACTTATAGATGATTTGGATATGAAGCGTGAAAATGCTAATATAGGTAGCATTGACTTTCATTGGATTTGTGCAGCAAATTGTAAAACGTTAGCATTTGAAACAGTGGCCAAGAATGGGTTGTGGTCATACATTGCCCATAGACTGCTTACAGGCTAAGGAAACTAAAATGTAATTTTGTAATTTGTTTGAACTACCCCTTTAACATGGAGGGGGCAGCACTATCTCATGGTCAGAACCTGGTAATATCAGGATGTAGGATGGGGCATAAACCTAACAACTTCAATGACTAACTTCTCAGAACGGGGGACAAAGCATCACCAAATTCCATGAGAGTCCATATGATGAAGAAACAATACTCTGAGCTACAGCTCCATACTATTTGTCAGAGATAGAGAACTGATACTGTATACTGGTTGTTGGGGTGGGATAGGGCTGGGTCTGGGAGGGTCCGTGGGTAACTTTTGACCATTTATTTTGATTCCTCATGTCTTACTCATTGGTAGAAAAATGTTTGGCACAAATCAGATGATTGGTGCTATATTTATTAAATATTATATGAATCCTATAAATTAAAATGGCTTCAATTCTCAGATCGAATCATATTTCAACTAAATAACGATGCAGGAATGCTAATCTTATCGGTTTCTAAGACAGAAACAATTTCAGAACAATCTGAGATGGTAGGTGTTATGGCTTGCTGAAATGTCATGGAATGACCTTCATGACACTTTAAAAATAAATAAAACAAACCCATATGATTTTGAAATGCTTGGATCAGTCACAGTTTCTTCACTAGGGCAAAAGTGATCAGAGATGAGCTGCTCCAGCAGTCAGTTGAAATGGGACACCCATACCAATGTAGGTCAAAGGGGGCTTCCATGTCATACAGCGTTGTCAACACCTTTATTTAGTATAGTACATTAGGCCTGCAACTGATTTGCCTTTGACACACAAGTTTTAAATGTGCTGTACCTACAGTATACATTGGTTACATTGTATAAGGCACCTACATCTGTTTTGTTTCTTAGCATTAAATCTAGAAACAAGTCATATATTAGCTTGTTTGTAAACAAATCACGTGTTTTATGTTATTTTCCATTGGAAAAACTTCAATTTTCTATAACACTTATCTGGTTATGGCAGTAGAACTGGCTCCATTTAGTGAACGTTAGTTTTTGAGCAGGTGCAGTCAGATAATTGTGTTAATATTTATTGTTTATCTATTTCCCGATAACTCAGAAGAAATACAAAGTCGATTCCAAGTACTGAAATACATATACTGTTGTGAATAATTCCTGTCTGCACCTGTCAAATATTTTCAAAACGCGCTACGTGAATTGACATTAGCAGGCCACCATAGAATATTGTAAACAGTGGCTTTACCCGAATGTGAGGACTGTCACTTCCTTTAGATGATATTATTTCAAGCAGATCGGCACGTAGGTCCACCAGGAACTTCACTCCCCCCTCAACCCTGCTTATGTGATTAAGCAACTGTTTATAGCGCGGAGTCAGACTGTATCGTAACCTGTCCTCTACTTGCAATATTGTAGCCAAGTCCCTTAACTGAGTGTCGAGCAGCTTGCCTGCTAGCTCTGAAACTCCTTTGTGGTCCACACCAAAATCGTGTGATAGCGTTGCTAGTAATTGTGACTTCTCTTCCTTTTCAAGGCTTTTGTAGAAATGCATAAATTCCACACTGTTCGATTCGGGTGGAGGCGGGGACTTCTCTTTCGTCTCGTATGTAGGTAACGGTACCACAACCCTCGTCAGTATGTCCTCCATGGATCTGACAGTACCAGGTGCCGAGGTAGACCGACAACGCACGCTTCGAAAGTCCAAGGCCTGGAGCCTTAAAGCCGTTACTAAAACACTTCGATGTCGCCAGGAACGCACACCACTGCGCAATGTAGAAATTATGGGCTGGGGTGTCATCGCAATCTGTAAATTGTCTCTTTCCAGTTGTAAATAATACCAGTACCACCCGGTGCGCAACCTGATCCTTTACCGTATATTATTAAAGAGACAGTACAACTATCACAGCGAGCCTGAAGGAAATAACGCCAGTGTTTTTTCCCTCAACCTATTTTCCCAATGTCACTCTCCCCACCTCAAAATACCTGGTTTAGTTTTTGAATCTACTTTTTATTCCAAGTGGCCGACCTTTGCCTCTTGTGTGTATGGGAGAGCAATTATGTAACAAAAAGGACGCTTGGATTGGAAATGAGTGAATAGGTAGTGAAACTCAGCCAACCAAAAACTAGGACCCCAAAATACTACTTTATTAAATAAATATTTAATTCCTCCATTAAAATAATCACTGAGCTTCAAGAGCAACTTTGTTTGCTGATATGGTGATAGCTGCATTATTGAGGAAAGTGTTTACTTGCTTTAACTGTGATATGTGGTTGTTTTGTGTCAAATGCTTGCTTACGCCAATCCAGTCCTCAGATCAGTTTTAACCTACTTCAAAGGAGAGGAAGCTTGGACTCAGGAATAATGCATACGATTATTAGAATAGGGCATGTCAGAAAGCAAATAGAAGTGCATATTTAAAATAGATAAAATTATACCATATTATTGATTTTACATATTTATTGCTGTGCTATGAGTGTCCTTGTTTACTTTATTATGTACCTTCATTCCTCATTATATTCCCCATATAAAAAAAACACATATTAGCAGTAAAGCGTATTCGCAGACAGAGGGCGTTGATCGCTTGCTAATTAATTTATTCAGCCAATCAGACTCAATAGCGTTGAACTTTAAAAATCTCGCGCTACTTTCTACAGACAGAGCGGTTTGGAGATTTCAGCCATACACTAAGACAGTTAATTCGCCATTCGTAGCAAAAGTAATCAGTCAAGGCCAAATTTAGCACACATACGAAGTGGTAAGCTTGTGGAACTGACAATTAGATTTTCCAGCTAATCAAATATGGTTTAGTATAATATAGTAGTACGTATGCTAACCCATGTGACCGGGATATTTTGCTCACGCTAGCAACCCATAGTATCACACTATCTTTTGCTGTTCAGAGCTAATTACGTGAATTTTTGAAAATGCACGTATGTAACGTTTGTCATTTTTACTGCACTTCCATGCTTGTCAGGTTAGCGCTGCCATCTGAGTTAACAAACCATTCTGCACCAAGCAAATCATTCTGCTAGCTAATGAACGGTCTGTATTACAGTGCTCTGTAGGAGATGGGCGGAGAGAAGAATGTTGCCCAAGCCAAAGGAGGGAAGGCCAAAGCGAAGACACCAAGACAGAGGCTGAGTGATAAGGAAGGAGGCTCGGGTGGAGACGCACCTAGGAAAAGGTGAGTCCAGACAGTGACATACAATATCCTATATTATGTACAATATCAATATCAGTAACTAATCAGTATAGGCATCCATGAAATTGTCTTCCTCACTATCTCTAAGACCCAAGTAGTACATATTGCACTAGCTAGGCCTAATCTGAAACATATGTTCACTGCAGCATTCACTTTTATTTATTTTTATATCTCATTTTGTAAAGATGGTCTTTGCATGTAGGTAGTTAGACACTACCTTTCCACGCACTGCATCCTAACTTTCTTCTATACTTCTGAATTACAGTTAACTGAAACAACAGTCAACATCTTCCCAATATTATACACATCACAGCTCTGTGGTGTAGACACACAGAATGTTGCAAAAAAATGGAGAGAAATTAAGTCCCCAAACAAGCCAGCAATTGTAAATCTAGCAACGTGCTACAATGTGTGTGGATGCCTGCTTTCATTACCCAGAGTAGGGTACTCCATCTTTATATTAATACATTAATTCTCCTTGATATTGGATGCATTATATGAGCAAACAAATGAATCCAGAGTCATCTGTCACTGGCATGTGTAATTAATGGGATGAAAGAGAAGAATAGACACCTGTAAGCATGACTGGCAGCAGCCTTCTGTGACAGTCCCTGATGATATTTCATGGCAGACTAGAGTTAAGCTGGAGGTACCAACTCGGGGAGAGAAATATGACAATCTCTATTTTTCTCCCTGTCTTTCTGTTCTGATGATCTGACAGTACAAAGCCCAATAAGGAAAGAACTAAAGCCACAGCAAAGTCTCAGCGGGTGGAAAAAGTAAAAGTTCAGAAAAAGGTAAGTACCTTTTTCTTAAATCATACACTACATATTGTGTGTTCGTAGTAGCCTAATAGTTATGGTAGTGGCGCTATCAACAGGAGCAGCTGTAGTAGTAGCAACAGCAAGTAGGCCTAAATCACCACCGCTACAGCTTATGGGACTTACATTTGTACCACTGGATAGTTTTTCCTGAGAAATTTGACTGCAGGTTACATCTTCCCAGCCTGTGCTGCCAGCGTGTCCCTGTGTGAACCCCATGATAGTTGATTCCAAAAGCTCTCCAAACCAGCTAAATGGATTTCCTGATACTGTACTGGACTGGTGCCCAAGGTCCATTATCCTCATACTGAATCTCAACATAGGGGTTTTCTCATACAGTGCCTTCGGAAAGTATTCAGACCCCTTGACTTTTTCCACGTTTTGTTAGGTTACAGCCTTATTCTAAAATGAATTAAATATACGTTCTCATCAATCTACACACAATAACCCATACAGACGAAACAAAAAACAGGTTTAATTGTTTTTAGCATATTTATTAAAAAATATATTTAAACATACCTTTTTAGTATTCAGACCCTTTGCTATGACTCGAATTTGAGCTCAGGTGCATTCTGTTTCCATTGGTCATCCTTGATCTTTCTACAAGTTGATTGAAGTCCACCTGTGGTAAATTCAAATTGATTGGATATGATTTGGAATGGCACACACCTCTCTATATTAGGTCCCACAGTTGACAGTGCATGTCAGTTAAAACCAAGCCATGAGGTCAAAGGAATTGTCTGTAGAGCTCTGAGACAGGATTGTGTTGAGGCACCGATCTGGGGAAGGGTACCAAAAAGTTTCATTCACATCATTGAATGTCCCCAAGAACACAGTGGTCTCCATCATTCTTAAATGGAAGAAGTTTGGAATCACCAAGACTTTTCCTAGAGCTTGCCACCCTGCCAAACTGAGCAATCAGGGGAGAAGCGGCTTGGTAAAGGAGGTGACCAAGAAACCGATGGTCACTCTGACAGAGCTCCAGAGTTCCTCTGTGGAGATGGGAGAACCTTCCAGAAGGACAACCATCTCTGCAGCACTCCACCAGTCATGCCTTTATGGTAGTGGCCAGCCAGAAGCCACTCCTTAGTAAAAGGCACATGACAGCCCTCTTGGAGTTTGCAAAAAGGCACCTTAAGGACTCTCAGACCATGAAAAACAAGATTCTCTGGTCTGATGAAACCAAGATTGAACTCTTTGGCCTGAATGCCAAGTCTCACATCTGGATGAAACCTGGCACCATCCCTATGGTGAAGCATGGTGTTGGCAGCATCATACTTTGGGGATGTTTTACAGCTGTGGGGACTGGTAGACTAGTCAGGATCAAGGGAAAGATGAATGGAGCAAAGTAGAGAGAGCCGTGATAACCTGCTCAGGACCCCAGACTGGGGCGATGGTTCACCTTCCAACGGGACAATGACCCTAAGCACACAGCCAAGACAACGCAGGAGTGACTTTGGGACAAGTCTCAATGTCCTTGAGTGGCCCCGCCAGACCTGAATCCAATCGCAAATCTCTGGAATGACCTGAAGATGGCTGTGCAGCAATGCTCCCCATCCAACCTGACAGAGCTTGAGGAACTGCAGAAAAGAATGTGAAAAACTCACCAAATAAAGGTGTGCCAAGCTTGTAGCGTCATACCCAAGAAGACTCTAGGCTGTAATCGATGCCAGAGGTGCTTAACAAAGTACTGAGTAAAGGGTCTGAATACTTTTTATTTTATTTGTTTGCAAAAATGTCTAAACCTGTTTTTGCTTTGTCATTATGGGGTACTGTGTGTAGCTTGATGACGGAACAAAAACAATTTAATCAATTTTAGAATAAGACTGTAATGTGGAAAAAGTCAAGGAATACTTTCCAAATGCACTGTACATATTACGATTTATTTTTGATTGAATTGCTACGTTATTCACAGGTCCATTGTTTCTTGATACGTGTCAATTTACTTAGTAAATTATTTTGTCCATTATATAGATGAATTCTGTATTAGGTCAAATCACCACTTTAAGTACCTCTTTGCGGTGTCTGTTTTTGTCCAATATGAGTATTTACAAAAAATATATAATCAGTGGAGGCTGCTGAGGGGAAAAGGCTCATAATAATGGCCGGAAACCGAGTGAATTTGGTGTATTTGCTACCATTCCACTGATTCCGCTCCAGTCATTACCACGAGCCTGTCCTCCCCAATTGTTGTCCACACCTATTCATTCAAAGGTTTGTTCTTATTTTTACTATTTTCTACATTGTAGAATAATACTGAAGTTATCAAAACCATGAAATAACACATGGAATCATGTAGTAACCAAAAAAGTGTTAAACAAAAAAAAGTTCTTCAACATTCTACTTCTTCAAAGTAGCCACCCTTTGCCTTGATGACCGCTTTGCACACTGTTGGCATTATCTCAACCAGCTTCATGAGAAATGCTTTTCTAACCGTCTTGAAGGAATTCCTACATATGCTGTGCACTTGTTGGCTGCTTTGCCTTCATTCTGCGGTCCAACTCATCCCAAACCATCTCAATTGGGTTGAGGTCGGGTCATCTGATGCAGCACTCAATCACTCTCCTTGGTCAAATAGCCCTTACACAGCCTGGAGGTGTGTTTTGGGTCTTTGACCTGTGGAAAAACAAATGATAATCTCACTGAGCTCAAACCAGATGGGATGGCGTATCACTGTAGAATGCTGTGGTAGCCATGCCGATTTAAGTATGGCTTGAATTCTAAATAAATCACTGACAGTGTCACCAGCAAAGCACACCACCACCTTCATGTTTCACGGTGGAAACCACACATGCGGAGATCATCTGCTCACCTACTCTGTGTCTCACAAAGACACGGCGGTTGGAACCAAACATTTCTGATTTTGACTTATCAGACCAAAGGACAGATTTCCACCGGTCTGTCCGTTGCTCGTGTTTCTTGGTTTCTTTGCAGAAATTCGACCACGAAGGCCTGATCCACACAGTCTCTTTTGAACAGTTCATGTTGAGATGTGTCTGTTACTTGAACTCTGAATCATTTATTTGGGCTGCAATCTGGGGTGCAGTTAAATCTAATGAATTTATCCTCTGCAGCAGAGGTAACTCTGGGTCTTCCTTTCCTGTGGCGGTGCTCTTGAGAGCCAGTTTCATCATGGCGCTTGGTTTTTGCAACTGCACTTGAAGAAACTTTCAATGTTCTTGACATTTTCCAGATTGGCTGACCTTCATGTCTTAAAGTAATAATGGACTGGCCTTCTTGCCATAATATGGACTTGGTCTTTTACCAAATAGGGCTATCTTCTGTATGCCACCCCTACCATGTCTCAACACCACCGATTGGCTCAAATGCATTAAGAAGGAAAGAAATTACACAAATTAGCCTTTATCAAGGCACACCCTTCAATTGAAATGCATTCCAGGTGAATATCTCATGATGCTGGTTGAGAATATGCTTAGTGTGCAAAGCTGTCAAAGGCAAAGGGTGGCTACTTTGAAGAATCTCAAATATAAAATATATTTTGATTTAACACTTCTTTTTGGTTACTACATGATTCCATATGTGTTATTTCATTTTTGATGTCTTCACTATTATTCTACAATGTAGAAAATAGTAAAAATAAAGAAAACAACCTTGTATGAGTAGGTGTGTCCACATTTTTGACTGGTACTGTACATGCAGACCACAAACTGAGTTGAGTGAAGAGCTTGAGTATTTTATCTTTTGTGCTGAGCTCTGACTTGTTTTTCTGTTTTCCTTCTATATTAGGTCAAGGCTTTCAAAACGGAGAGCGTGGAGAGCTTTGATGATGATGTGAGGTGGGCATTTTCCTCTGAGACTGCATCCTGTTAACAGTATTGGTAATGAGAGAGCCAGCTAATTGTCATGGCTTTGCTCAACTACAGCTCTGTTGAAGTTGTGTGGCTTGATATCGCTCAAAATGTCACATTTCTGCTGCCATTGGAAATGTAGTTTTAATCCACTAACGTTTCAAATGGTAAGGAGGTGATCAAAATTAATTATTGTGATTTGGATTTCCAAGAGCCTGGACAGGATCCATTCCCCCTTTTTTTTTCAGGGAGTGTTTGCTGTCTATCAAAATGTATTTCCTGCTGTATTGAAGAAAAGTGCCTGTGACTCGTCAGAAAAGCAATGCATTAAAACCCGCTGTGTTCTGAGGGGATGGATGGTGGGAGTTTAGGCTAGGTCTGGAAGGGACAATCCGCTACAGATAACAGTATCGGTTTTGCTTCCTTATAGTCACACTTACAAAGTGAATGACATATACAGTTAATTCTCTGTTTATGGACTCTCTCTTAGACTTACTCAGGCTGTTTCTCCCTCACAGACGAACCTATTGGCATTTCAACATTTTCCTAATCCTATTGAAGTCTACCTCTCTTGCTTAGGAAATGGAAAGAATATGTTGATTTGCCATACAGGAATGAGTTGTTCAGATGAGTGCGGTGACGTTCAGACAGAACGTTGGAAGAAACTGAGAGAATATCCAATCATTACCCATCTGTACTGTTGCCGGTGACAAGAAAAGGGGGTGAAGTGAAGGGTTGGAGGTCCTTAAACGGATAGGTTGGGATTTTGGCAATTTACTTCCCCAGATTCACAAACTCGTAAATACCATTTTTAGGTATCTGCATGCAGTTTGAAGGAAGTTTAATGACTGGATGTTCCTGTAGACTTCCAGTCGTTGCGCTAACGCTAGTTAGCATTGGCTTGCAAAACTACCTCTCTATTCCTTCATACTGGACACAGATACATAAAAATGGTATCAATATATCTGACTATTGGGAAGTATATAAAGGACCTCTGACAAATTCTCAAACTATCCCATTAAATGCATTATCTGCGCTGCCAACTCTCATGCATTGGGCGCGAGTCACGCATTTCTCCCTGTTCACACACCACACCTCTTTCTCACGCATTGAAAAAAAGTTCCCTATTTAATATTTTGAATTACTCCACTGTGAATTCAGTGTGTAACTTTTTTTTCTTCAAATCGGAGCATATGCACCTGCAATTCTACATCATGAGTGTTGTATCTGCACCAGCTTCACCTGGTAGATCCATCATTTTCCTGCCACTGCACTGTGAACCGCGGCAGATTGAAGCTTGTGATTGGTTTAGTAAGGGTCCGGGACCAAGGCGATTGGATGCGCATTTGTAAAGACGCCCCTCACGATTTAGAGTGGCGTGCAGTCACGGCTGACTGGACAGGCATGTTCGCTCTCCGCTTATCAAAGTTTATAACCTCAATTGTCAAAAGAGCAGCACGGCAACTTGTAGTGCTATTTTTGTCTATAATTGTTGCAACTTGCTTTATGTGTGATAATATAGCCTACTACTAGGGATTTATTCCACAATTTAGATTAGCCCCAGATCTATAGCCCACATGATTCCCCTTGTTTGATCATTGGCAATTTAGGACTAGGTTGATAAGGCTATAACAACGAAAAGGCAGCATTTAGAATAAATGTTGTTAGGGTGACCTGATTTGTGTAACTATATTATGAACACTATTTTGCCCTTACAAATTGTGAACCCAAATGTAACTGATTCTAGTAGTCAGTTGTACAACTGAATGCATTCAACTGAAATGTGTTTTCCTCATTTAACCCAATCCCTCTGAATCAAAGAGATGCGTGGGGCTGCCATAATTGACATCTGTCTTCAGCGCCTGGGGAACAGTGGGTTAACTGCCTTGCTCAGGGGCAGAACAACAGATTTTTACCTTGTCAGCTTGGGGATTTGATCCCACTGCAACCTTTTGGTTACTGGCCCAACACTCTGACCACTAGGCTACCTGCCGGGACAATACATCAAAGATCAGTTGGGTTTGGTGTAGCAACAGATTTAGGCTATGTCGTCTTCAGAAGATCTTCTGTAATTTGTTTGGTCTTACACAATAGCTGATGGAAGTCACTAGAACAATTCCCTTCCCCTACAATGGGCTAAAATATAGACTAATTAGTGTGCTTATCTCAGCAAGAACACTTGTTATTCCCCTTAAATAATAAAATAAGTAACTTCTTAATATTTCTTAAGAATTCTTCTGGTGTAATTGGTCTATTCGATATCTGATTTGCCATCTTGTCCTCAAACTCTTTTTAAAATTATATTTATTTTCAATGAGGGCTGTGCATTTTTGTAAGCATTTATGGACAGTTTTGAAAACAGTGTGGTGTGGCTGTCATAAAATGAGAATAGGCTATATTGAAATGGCCCTTGCCTCAAATATCTTGCGTTTGTCATTTATTCCTACCGAAATGGTAGGCAAGATATTTTGCAGAGTAAATGTAGAGTAAAATTTTGCACATCGGCCTCAACCACCTGTAAATTTAATATTCATTTGATTTTTCTTGATGGTAGGTTAATTTTGTAGAAATTAAATTTTTGGGGGGAAAATACAGTGGGGCAAAAAAGTATTTAGTCAGCCACCAATTGTGCAAGTTCTCCCACTTAAAAAGATGAGAGCCTGTAATTTCCATTATAGGTACACTTTAACTATGACAGACAAAATGAGAAAAAAAATCCTGAAAATCACATTGTAGGATTTTTAATGAATTTATTTGCAAATTATGGTGGAAAATAAGTATTTGGTCAATAAGATTTCTGGCTCTCACAGACCTGTAACTTCTTCTTTAAGAGGCTCCTCTGTCCTCCACTCGTTACTTGTATTAATGGCACATGTTTGAACTTGTTATCAGTATAAAAGACACCTGTCCACAACCTCAAACAGTCACACTCCAAACTCTACTATGGCCAAAACCAAAGAGCTGTCAAAGGACACCAGAAACAAAATTGCAGACCTGCACCAGGCTGGGAAGACTGAATCTGCAATAGGTAAGCAGCTTGGTTTGAAGAAATCATCTGTGGGAGCAATTATTAGGAAATGGAAGACATACAAGACCACTGATAATATCCCTCAATCTGAGGCTCCAAGCAAGATCTCACCCGTGGGGTCAAAATGATCACAAGAATGGTGAGCAAAAATTCCAGAACCACATGGGGGAACCTAGTGAATGACCTGCAGAGAGCTGGGACCAAAGTAACAAAGCCCACCATCAGTAACACACTACGCCGCCAGGGACTCAAATCCTGCAGTGCCAGTCCCCCTGCTTAAGCCAGTACATGTCCAGGCCCGTCTGAAGTTTGCTAGAGAGCAGTTGGATGATCCAGAAGAAGATTGGGAGAATGTCATATGGTCAGATGAAACCAAAATAGAACTTGTCGTGTTTGGATGACAAAGAATGCTGAGTTGCATCCAAAGAACACCGTACCTACTGTGAAGCATGGGGGTGGAAACATCATGCTTTGGGGCTGTTTTTCTGCAAAGGGACCAGGATGACTGATCTGTGTAAAGGAAAGAATGAATGGGGCCATGTATCGTGAGATTTTGAGTGAAAACCTCCTTCCATCAGCAAGGGCATTGAAGATGAAATGTGGCTGGGTCTTTCAGCATGACCATGATCCCAAACACACCGCCCGGGCAATGAAGGAGTGGCTTCGTAAGAAGCATTTCAAGGTCCTGGAGTGGCCGAGCCAGTCTCCAGATCTCAACCCCATAGAAAATCTTTGGAGGGAGTTGAAAGTCTGTGTTGCCCAGCAACAGCCCCAAAACATCACTGCTCTAGAGGAGATCTACATGGAGGAATGGGCCAAAATATCAGCAACAATGTGTGAAAACCTTGTGAAGACTTACAGAAAACGTTTGACCTCTGTCATTGCCAACAAAGTATTGAGAAACTTTTGTTATTGACCAAATAGTTATTTTCCACCATAATTTGCAAATAAATTCACTAAAAATCCTAATGTGTTTTCTGGATTTCTTTCTCTCATTTGGTCTGTCATAGTTGAAGTCTACCTATGATGAAAATTACAGGCCTCTCATCTTTTTGTGGGAGAACTTGCACAATTGGTGGCTGACTAAATACTTTTTTGCCCCACTGTAGATCAGGTGTGGGCCACCAACCCTCTTGGAGAGGGACCTCTCGTCAGGAGATTTTGAAGGGATAGTTCACCCAAATTACATTCACATTGGTTTCTTATGGACAAAGAAACTGCAGTCAATCCTGTGGTTATCCACAGCTAATATGAGCATTTTCTAACAAACAAAAATCAATTTTAATTCAGTGTCCCCCAGTTAAGGACCCCCTGGCTAGGGGTGGAGACAATGACATTCCCCATAGGAAATCTCACTCCAAGCAATTTTCAAAACTTGGCATCCCTGTTCATGATCCTGTTCCGTTCTGCCTGTAATGGGAATTAGCATCTACTGCTGTTTTCTTTCTTTTCCTTCCATCCAACCATTTGAAATGAAGCAGTACTGTAATTAAGTTGCAGTGGTGGTTGTAATGTTGATTTATTAATTTGGTCAATTTCCTTCCCACTTCCAAGGCATACTGCAGGGAAATACAAGCTTGCCGTCTTGTAATAATAATATCATCAGGCCCTTTTCTATAATGTTTAATCACTGTAATTTTGTAATTACATGTGGTCACTAAATGGTGTACTTTTGGATTGAGGTATTACTCTCTGAATAGCTACGTCTTACTGGGAAGTAAAAGGGGACCGCAGCAGGATGTGGTCATGCTTTCCAACCACTTGATATGGGAATGAAAGTGACTGGTCATTGTTCAGTGTCTCTTTGTGCTTTCCTCAGGTTTTATTTGGCTGTAAAAGAGGAGCCTGAAGATGGAGACTTTGTGCCAGAAAAGAGGGGGAAAAAGAGGAAAAGACCAGAGGATGAACCCATGGAAGGTCCCTCGTGTTCCAGTGCAACCCCAACGTGAGCAGGTCTCCCTTATTTATATGCCCTCACTCCCTGTCATTCAGTTACCCTATGACTGAGTGTTAGTAACATGCGAACATCAGTTCCACCACACCACTACCTGTTGGAGGTGAGCAAATAGTGTTGCACATTGTTGCTGTACACAGATGTTATTTGCTGCCCTTAAATAGGAAATTGAAAGAGAAGGACGGGGCAGACCCGAGGACAGAGAATAACACAGAGGGGATAAAGAAAGAGAAGGTAGGCATCCTCCCCGCAGTCAAATGTTCTAGTTTTTAGCTGTTTATGTAGTAGCATCATTTCCCCCCACTTTTCACATGAACTGAGAAGTGGAAACTATATCTGAACAAAAATAAACGCAACATGTAAATTGTTGGTCCCATGTTTCATGAGCTGAAATAAAAGATCCCAGAAATTTTCCATGTGCACAAAAATCTCTCAAATTTGTTTACATCCTTATTTGTGAGCATTCTCCTTTTGCCAAGATATGCCACACCCGTCAGGTAGGTAGATTATCAAAAAGCTGATTAAACATGATCATTACACACATGCACCGTGTGCTGCCGACAATAAAAGGCCACTCTACAATGTGTACTTTTGTCACACAACACAATGTCACAGGTGTCTCAAGTTGAGGAAGTGTGCAATAGTCATGCTGATTGCAGGAATGTCCACCAGAGCTGTTGTCAGATAAATACATTTTAATTTCTCTACCATAAGCTGCCCTCAACGTTGTTTTAAATAATTTAGCATTATGTCGAACCGGCCTCACATCCCGCAGACCACATGTAAACACGCCAGCTCTGGACCTCTGGTTTCTTCACCTGCGGCAGCGTCTGAGACCAGCCACCCGGACAGCTGATGAAGCTGAGGAGAATTTCTGTCCATAATAAAGCCCTTTTGTAGGGAAAAACTAATTTTGATTGGCTGGGCCTGGGTCTGGCTCTCCAGTGGCTGGCCTATGCCAGTCCATAGATTAGGGCCTAATTCATTTATTTAATTTCACTGATTTCCTTCATATGAACTAACTTAGTAAAATCTTTGACATTGTTTCATTTATATTTTTGTTCAGTAAATATTTTATTGTGTAATGTTAGTGCTTTGCGAATTTGACTCAGATGGGTACAGCTGAAATAACAAACAAGCTTTGTTTTGGGACATTTTACAATGGGCTCACTGTGTAAATCACCTACTGTGTAAATTGTCTTGTTTCTGTGCTGCTGTCTTGATCTCCCAGAAGCCAAAGAAAGAGGAGGCGGAGCATCCAGTCACTACAAAGAAGAAGTCAAAGGGAGAGGTTGAGGCAGCAAAAGCGTTGAAGATCAAAAAAAGAGAAGAAGAAGAGCAGCAGCGCTGGAGATGGTGGGGCTTGTTTGTTTTTCTATATGCCCGATGTGTGGGAGGTGGTTGTATGAACCTTTTTATGAAAGAGAGGCTCATTCTGAAACGCACTCTTGTCCCTCAGGTGGGAAGAGGACAAGTATGAGGATGGTGTAAAATGGAAGTTTCTGGAGCACAGGGGTCCCTTTTTCCCACCGGAGTACCAGCATCTCCCAGACAACGTTAACTTCTACTACAATGGTCAGTACAGCCCTGCTGGTCTGAAGGTTTATACTCACCTTGTCAGATCATCGACCATTTAGAAGTAAACACTTAACACTTCTCAAAGCGAGGCTCTTCACTCTAAATATCTAAGTAGATTCCCTGGCATGAGAGAGTTTCGCTAGGAAGGCTTGTAACTCACTTTCAGACTATCCAAGCATTCTGTCTGGGTCAGATTGAAAGTTGAATGTTGTTAACACTTTCTCCTCTATCTACGACACTCTGGGGAGGATCCTTCCTTTCATCATTCACCCCAGAAGATTGTTCCTCAACTCTATTGATTTGCATGGATCAACAGCTGCCCCCAAAGATCAGCCTCCTTTATTTAGGGCATACAGCCCAGGGATGTCTGGCTGTCTGGATCAAACATTTTGATTGAGAACCGTAGTTTAAAATAAAAAAAAATCCCCCCATAGTGCATCCCTGACAGCTCCTATGTCAAAAGAGTAGGTTTGATAAATTAATCCCTGTGTGTAGTGAAGTCCCTCTCTGGGGCCAGGCCTCCACAACTAATTCACCCATTGGAGTGGTATGGAATATAAATCCACAGCCACTCACTGCAGGCCTCTCTCTCTCTGGGCATTGCTTGGCCTGCTGAGCCGGCTCCTAGGGGACCTCATTATGGCGGGGAATTGCCAGGGACCTCACTATACGATATTATCACAATACTTAAGGGTCTGATACGATATGTATGCAATTCAATACTGTGATTAGTGATTCCATGGTCCAAACATGTTGCTCACCATTTGTCTGCTGCAGAGGGACAAAAGAGCCATGAGAAAACGAGCTTTGATCAGTCATGGAAATTTGAAAACAATTTGGCTCCATATTTAAAATGATGGAGAACAAGCTATGAAGGACAATTACTGGAGTTTTGGTGCAGGTACAGCCAACTAGCGCAACAATAATATAATCCCCATCACTAGTTGATATGGTGCATTTTGTTTCTGACTAAGCTCCAAAAGCCTGACTGAGGTCACAGCTCCTCTAGTCACTTGAGCTACTCATATAGTGGTGCCACTTCGCTCCCCTATTTAGAGAACATGACAAGGGCAAGATTTACCAAGCATTTGCACCTGTTAGTTTCAGACAGTAATACAAGGGGGGAAAAAGTAAACCTGAGTCCTAAACTATTCTACAACATTATATATTTTTCCCTCCTAGGACCTGCAAGCTGCTTACTGAAAATGTAGCCCAGCTAAGATTCTGGATCTTATGGAACTGTGTGTGTGATGTGCTTGTTCACCAGGTCAAGTTGTGAAGCTGGGCCTTGCTGCAGAGGAGGTGGCCCTGTTCTTTGCTCAGATGCTTGACCATGAATACACCACAAAAGATGTGTTCCGAAACAACTTCTTCAAGGACTGGAGGAAGGTGAGGAGTGAAGGAGGAAGAAAAGCCTAGAGAGACCAGCCCTTGAAACATCTTACTTTGTTTTCTAAGCTTGTTCTTGGAATAACATCAGTGGCTCAAGTTGTCGGTATAGCATATTTAAGATTTAAAAAAAATATATATATATATATATATATATTTTGGAGTTGAAAGTCCAACCGAGAACCAAACAAGTAGTGGTTGAGAAATGTGAACATGGTCCTCGGGACCCTATACTGTTCAATTAATAGAGATGTTGAATGTCCCTGCAGAGTTAACTATACTGAACAAAAATATAAATGCAACCATTTCAACGATTTTACTAAGTTAAAGTTCATATAAAAAAATGAATTAAGCCCTAATCTATGGATTTCATATGAATGGGCAAGGGTGCAGCCATGGGTGGGCCTGGGAGGGGGTGCCAGGCCCAGCCAATCAGAATGGGTTTTCCCCACAAAAGGGTTTTATTACAGACATAAATACTCCTTTGTTTCATCAGATGTCCGGGTGGCTGGTCTAAGACGATCCCACAGGTGAAGAAGCTGGATGTGGAGGTTCTGGGCTGCCGTGGTTACACGTGGTCTGCCTTAGTAAGGCTGGTTGGACATACTGCCAAATTCTCTAAAACAAATGTTGGAAGCGGCTTATGGTAGAGAAATTAACATTCAATTATCTGGCAACAGCTCTGGTAGATATTCTTGCAGTCAGCATGGCAATTGCACGCTCCCTCAACTTGAGACATCTGTGGCAGTGTGTTGTGACAACCACATTTTAGTGTTCTTTTATTGTCCCCAGCACAAGGTTCACCTGTAAGGATCATGATGTTTTAATCAGCTTCTTGATATTCCACACCTATCAGGTGGATGGATTATCTTGGCAAAGGAGAAATGCTCACTAACAGGGATGTAATCAAATTTGTGCACCAAATCTGAGAGAAATAAGCTTTTTGTGAGTATGGAACATTTCTGGGATCATATTTCAGATCATAAAACATGGGACCATCACTTTTCATGTTGGATTTCTATTTTTGTTCAGTATAGATGCAGTATGACAGACATGGGTGTATGTGGGGTGTCCTCTGTACACAACACTCCACCAGGCCCAAAGGCGTATCATGCAGAATTAATTTCGTGCTGCTTAGTGCCCAATGCTCTTGAAAATATGATTTGTGTAAAGGCATTGATATGCTAATCCAGACAAGTCGCTCCCCGCATATGAACAAATCCAATTAAACTGTTTTATTATAACGGGAAACCTCTCCTCGCCTGACTGCCCACAGTCTCCGCCCACCCGCTGCCTGTCAATCATGCTTAGAGGGAAGGTCGGTGGCTCCAAGTGTCCACACTGTCATTGGAGTGTCTGGACTGGATCTGTATAAGGGAAACTATCTCAATGTTACTGGTGCCAAGACAATGCATTAGAGCTCCTTATCCCAGATTTTTATATTTATCTATAGCTAAACTCCCCTTCCTTTAAATATGTTGATGTGCTGCTAGTCTGGATTCCTTGCTCAATGAATGTCCCCAATTATTTTTGGGGTTCTGGATTCTGGATATGTTGACATGCTGCTCTTTATAGAATCCTTCATCAAATAAGTGGAAATAAATTAGTCATATACACCAAGTGTATAAAACATTATGAACACCTCTTTCCATGACATTGACTGACCAAGTGACACTATAATCCCTTATTGATGCCACTTCTTAAATCCACTTCAATCAGTGTAGATAAAGGGGAGGAGACCAGGTTAATAATGGATTTTTAAGCATTGAGACATGGATTGTGTATGTGTGACATTCGGAGTGTAAATGGGCAAGACAAAATATTTAAGTGTCTTTGAACGGAGAATGCAACGCTGCTGGGCTTTTCATGCTCAACCGTTTCCTGTGTGTATCAAGAATGGTCCACCACCCAAATGACATTCAACCAATTTGACACAATTCTGGGAAGCATTGTGTTCCTAATGTTTTGTACACTGTACATTGACATTTACTCAAATAGGCTTCCTGATTTATGGACAGAATGAGGTGGCCATAGTGACATCCCTGGGGCTGTGCAGGCCAACTCGTCTGCTGTAGGAGGCCACATTAAAGGGAGTCAGTGTTGTCATGACATTTTACGGCAAAAAAACAACAACATTTAAATGAATCATAACTGAATAAAAGGGCTACTTGTTTAGCGTCCCTGTTGGAGGGACCTGTTGGCATTCTGTGTTTTACTAGGTAGGTCTACTCTGAAGATTTCTGATTGACTGAGGACAATTTGGTAGTGAATCTGTTTCTCGTGTTTTGTCCCTGTGTTTGTCTGAGCAGGAGATGACCCTGGAGGAGAGGGTGCTAATTAGTGACCTGAATAAGTGTGACTTTCGGGAGCTCCACGCCATGCACAAGGAGAAGGTGGAGGCTCGGAAGGCCATTAGCAAAGAGGAGAAACTGGTGAGTGGAACTTGGACAAAACAGGGCGATTACTCAAGGTAGATCTAAATGGCTATTTCAATATTGGATTGAGTGTAATTGCTATGGATACAGAATATTATGAGAGTCAAGGGGGTTCATAGCATTATTGGCATAGCTGATAACCAATATATATTTCATTCCAGGTGATGAAAGAGGCAAATCAGAAGATAGTGGAGGAGTATGGCTTCTGTATACTGGACCACCACCGGGAACGCATTGGCAACTTTAAGATTGAGCCGCCAGGTCTCTTCCGAGGACGGGGGGAGCACCCCAAACAAGGCATGCTTAAGAAGAGGATCCAGCCGGAGGACGTCATCATCAACTGTGAAAAGTGAGACTTGCTCCGATCAGAACATGAATGGCTAGTAAAGGGGAGGTTTCAGAAGTGAAAAGAGTTAATAAAAGGGAAGGTTACTGCCTGGAGAAACACTATGGAACAGTCCCACAACAGGTTTGGATGTGCAATATTCATCCCCTCCATTAGGTTTAGTAGTTGTACCTAGAGGAAGACCACAGTATGGTAGTTCGCCACACTTCTCCACTCCTCCAAGAACTGTGTCTCTTGACATTATGATCCAAGTCTGTGATTAACCTCCCAGTCATAGGTCTAGATTAGTGTCAGCTAAGGACTGATTTGTACCCTACGGAGACAGACCCTACGGAGCATAGGAGTGTCGCAATGTTTTTTGTCACAAGGGACGACTCCTTGTAGTGTGCTCCAACATTTGACATGCTTCCGTGTCACATGAAAATTGTAAAGTGCTGTATCACTCCTTGTGTAGAAGTGGGGGCAGTGTTGTGTAGGCAGTGAAGCTCTCTTGGTTCCTTCAAAACATGACATTCTATTTTTAGCTGATATGGTAGTGAATACATTCAAGCAGCATATTAAACTGGGATAATGTTGTCGGTTACACCGGCAAGTATAGAAATATTTGCCAGGGCATATTTCATTATAAATCTGATTATTTCACATGGCGATATGGGAAGCTAATCTCCTTCAAAACCACTTCAAGATTGCTGTCTTGGTTTAGCTTGGCATTAAATAAGCATCTTATTTTGCATTGGTAACCAAATATAATCTGTGACTGCTCAAACCTTAAAATATTCCACCAAACTGACTTGTTGCAGATAAAATCAGTGCGTTATGACAGTGCACACAAAATCCACTTTTTCACTAAAGTTTTCATGTAACATAAAAAAAATAAAACTTGAATGTGTTTCCATCACATTTTCAACTCTACCGATAGTTTAGTCACAAACTGTTGCGTTAAATAGGATTTGTGCACAAACAGGTCACAGATACAGTGTGTAGGCTGTGCGGGTAGGCTAGATTTACATGAGGTAATTATGGATAAGAGCGAGAATATTTAAATGTGTCAAGCATCGATCATCATGCCACCAGAATATAAGACCTTCGATATTTATACCGTTCACTTTCACCACCCTGTGAAGTTCATTGTTTTATTTCTTCTGTAGCCTAATAAACTGAGGGTTTCCCGAGTTGTAGTGGGAGGACCACATATCATCGTGTGACTTAAAGTTTACTTCGATATGATGGTCATTAGTGTTGGGCCAGTAACCGAAAGGTTGCTGGATTGAATCCCGAGCTGACAAGGTAAAAATCTGTTCTGCCCCTGAGCAAGGGATTTAACCCCCTGTTCCCCGGGCACCGAAGACGAATGTCGACTATTGCAGCCCACCGCACCTTTCTGATTTAGAGGGCTTGGGTAAAATGAGGAAGACTCATTCAGTTGTACAACTGACTAGGTATCCCCCTTTCCCGTTATATCAATGTGTACGCATAAAGGCATTTCCACCGCCATTTATCGCATACTCCATTTTACCGACACAACAAGATCCCACCATGTCAAACAAACAAATGATTTGTCTGCATTTAAATTGTACTTTAAACTTACTGTTTCCATCACAGCTATCGTGATTTATTTGTATACGGTAGGACTGTACTTTCATAACAGTGGATGAAAACATGGTTTGATAATGAAATTATGACATTTTTTTAGCTGTTATGGATGTGAATACATTGAATATAAAATTAGGATAACGTAGGTTACACTGCCAAGTATAACGATATTTACCAGGGAATATTATTTAATTATGAATCAGATTATTTCACATGGATATTTGGGAAGCTAAGAGGCCAGCTAGCCTGCTGTGTTTAGCCAACTTGCTAGTAAGGGAAGACGAGACTCTTCTTTTGCTTTCACCACAAATAAGACACAAGAAAATCTGTCACCCCCTTGGGAATGTTGTTTTTTTGGGAGTCTGGACCAGCACAGTATTATGTTACCAAAAGGTGCACTTTGCTCAAAGAAATCTGACTCCACCCAGCACATGCAGATCTATGCATGTGAAGCTTGTAGAGGGCTTTGGGGTCTTTATGTAAATCAGCAAGCACCGCAGTAGTCAGGGTTAAACTTCAGCCCATGTGTAATGATCTTCACTAGTTAACACAGGCACAAAATCATAAACCTTGCCTATTTTTACAATTTCTCTTAATGTAATTTTAAACCTAACCGTAAAGGGAAACTTCACAATTTTTCAACTTCATATTCATCATCCGGCAGGGTAGCCTAGTGGTTAGAGCATTGGACTAGTAACCGAAAGGTTGCAAGTTCTAATCCCCGAGCTGACAAGGTACAAATCTGTCGTTCTGCCCCTGAACAGGCAGTTGACCACTGTTCCTGTTCCGACATTGAAAATAAGAATTTGTTCTTAACTGACCTTTTTATTAGTAAAATAAAGGTAAAATAAATAAAATAAAAATCCCCACCACCCCAACATCAACATATGTGAAAATGGTGCGTTTCTATGTGTTGTAGTAAAATAAAAAAAATATGAGTAAGCATTGTCTACTAATTAGTTGATGCCATTGTAAACACTTATATTTCAGTCTTTTTTACTACAAAACATAAAGGTGCCATTTTCAGACTGTATGTATGTATGTATGTATGTGTATGTGTGTGTGTACACCCCTTCAAATGAGTGGATTCGGCTGATGGGGGTATAAAATCGAGCACACCGCCATGCAATCTCTATAGACAAACATTGTCAGTAGAATGGCTTTGTCAGTAGAAGAGCTCAGTGACATTCAACGTGGCACCGTCATAGGATGCCACCTCTCCAACAAGCCAGTTTGTCAAATTTCTGCCCTGCTAGTCTTCCCCTGTCAACTAAGTGCTGTTATTGTAAAGTGGAAACCTCTAGGAGCAACCACGGCTCAGCTGCGAAGTGGTAGGCCACCCAAGCTCCCAGAATGGGACCGCCGAGTGCTGAAGCGCGTAGCGTGTAAAAAATTGTCTGTCCTTGGTTGCAACACTTACTACTGAATTCCAAACTGCTTCTGGAAGCAACGTCAGCACAAGAACTGTTTGTCTGGACCTTGGCCAAGCAGCCACACACAAGCCTAAGATCACCATGTGCAATGTCAAGCATTGGCTGAAGTGGTGTTAAGCTTGCCACCATTGGACACTCGAGCAGTGGAAACGCGTTCTCTGGACTGATTAATCTCGCTTCACCATCTGGCAATCCAACAGATGAATCTGGGTTTGGCGGATGCCAGGTGAACGCTGATTGCATAGTGCCAACGGTAAAGTTTGGTGGAGGAGGAATAATGGTCTGCGGCTGTTTTTCAGGGTTCGGGCCCTTCGTTCCAGTGAAGGGAAATATTTATGCTACAGCATAGAATGACATTCTAGACGATTCTGTGCTTCCAACTTTGTGGCAACAGTTTTTAAATTTATAAATAATAAGTTTAGGCATAAGGGAAATAACTTTAAGATCATGAATTTTTAACACAGCCAAAATTGTCTATCATAGTTATCTAGTGGAAACCCTGTGTAATGCTGTATCTCATGCCTACAGTATCTGACCCTTGACCTCTCCACCCCCTTAGAAAGTCTTGTATCCCAGAGCCCCCTGCTGGTCACCACTGGAAGGAGGTTCGCCATGACAACACAGTGACCTGGCTGGCCAGCTGGACTGAGAATGTTCAGGGCTCCTGCAAGTATGTCATGCTCAACCCCAGCTCCAAACTCAAGGTATGAGGCATGTTTTTCAAATATTACCCTATGAGCTCTGGAGTCTCCTGATTTTTATTTTCTGTCTGATAATTCATTGCACCCAACTGGTATCCCAGATCTAAATAAGTCTTGAATGGGGGGAAAAAAGCAGTGCAACTGGCTTCGATGTCCAGATTTGAATTTGCGGAACATAGGTTGTCAGGGTGGTGCTGTAACTGCCTACAACAATTGTCTGCAAAGTAACCATTCCCATATACAGTGCCTTAAAGTATTCATACCCCTTTTTGATGTGTTACAGCTTGAATTCAAAATTGATTGACTTAGTTTTACTCACCCATCTACACACAATACCCCATAATGGCAGTGAAAACATGTTTGAAAATGAAATGCTGAAATATTTCATTTAAATATGTATTCACACCCCTGGGTCACATTTGACAGCTATAATAACTGTCAATCTTTTGGGTAAGTCTCAAAGAGCTTTCCACACCTGGATTGTGAAAAATTTGCCCCTTTTTTTTTTTTCTTAAAAAAAATAAATTCTTCAAGCTCTGTCAAATTGGTTGTTGATCATTGCTAAACAACCATTTAAGTCTTGCCATAGATTTTCAAGTAGATTTAAGTCAAACTATAATTTGGCCACTTAGGAACATTCACTGTTTTCTTGGTAAGCAACTCCAGTGTCGATTTGGCCTTGTGTTTCAGGTTATTGTTCTGAAAGGTGAATTAATCTCCCAGTGTCTGGTGGAAAGCAGACTGAACCAGGTTTTCCTCTAAGATTTTGGCGGTGCTTAGTTCCGTTTCTTTTTTCCTGAAAGTCCCCAGTCCTTAACGTTTACAAAGATACCCATAAGATGACGCAGCCACCACTATGCTTGAATATATGGACAGTGGAACTCCGTAATATGTTTGGGGCATATCAAATACAACTCTTTGTATTCAGGACAAAAAGTGAATTGCTTAGCCACATTTTTTTGCCGAATTCATTTAATGCCTTGTTGCAAACAAGATGCATCTTTTGTAGGCTTGGGCAATATTACCGGGGTATTTCAAAATACAGACTGTGATTTTCAATACTGCTTCGCAGGGGCTGCGTGGGGTGGTGGGGGGTGCTACGGCACTGCTTATAAGTGAAGTATAACTACAGTACCAGTCACCTACTCATTCAAGGGTTTTTCTTAATTTTTACTATTTTCAACATTGTAGAATAACAGTGATGACATCAAAACTATGGAATAACACCACAATCATGTAGTAAACAAAAAAGTGTTAAACAAATCAAAATAATATTTTATTTTCAAAATAGCCACCCTTTGCCTTGATGACAGCTTTGCATACTATTGGCATTCTCTCAATCAGCTTCATGAGGAATGCTTTTCCAACAGTCTTGAAGGAGTTTCCACATATGCTGAGCACTTGTTGGCTGCTTTTCCTTCATTCTGCAGCCCAACTCATTCCAAACCATCTCAATTGGTTTGAGGTCGGGTGATTGTGGAGGCCAGGTTATCTGATGCAGCGTCCACCACTCTCCTTTGTCGAATAGCCCTTACACAGCCTGGTGGTATGTTGGGTCATTGTCCTGTTAAAATCAAATGATAGTCCAACTAAACGCAAACCAGATGGGATGGTGTATCGCTGCAGGATGCTGTGGTAGCCATGCTGGTTAAGTGTGGCTTGAATTCCAAATAAATCACTCACCGTGTCACCAGCAAAGCACCCCACATCACACCACCACCCCATGCTTCACGGTGGGAACCACATGAGATTTTCCATTTCGCTACCCTGTTTCTCACAGACACAGAGGTTGGAACCAAACATCTCAAATTTTGACTCATCAGACCAAAGGACCGATTTCCACCGGTCTAATGTCCATTGCTCATGTTTCTTGGCCCAAGCAAGTCTTCTTATTATTGGTGTCCTTTAGTGGAATGTTAGTTAAAAAGACATAGCCTAGTGGTTAGTGTTGGGATCTGTCGTTCTGCCCCTGAGCAAGGCAGTTAACCCAGTGTTTCCTGGGCGCCGATTATGGCAACCTCTGATTCAGAGGGGTTGGGTTAAATGCGGAAGAGAACTGAATCCATCTCTTTCCCCTCCTTTAAAACATTTAATTAGCACCCTTTGTGTGCTTTTCCGGTAATACCCTGGTATGGTACAGAAACGGTATGACGATATGAGAATCTGGATACCTCCCAACCTTAATGTTTTGGAATATTTTTTTTCTTTACTGGCTTCATTTTCACTGTCATTTAGGTTAATATTGAGGGAGTAACCACAATGTTGATTCATTCCTCAGAGTTTAATGGCTGTGATATGAAAAAAAAACCTATTTTAAAGTCACCAATTGCCTCATGGTGAAATTCCTTAGGTTTCCTTCCTCTCCGGCAACTGAGTTAGGAAAGTCACCTGTATCGTTGTAGTGACTGCATGTGTTGATACACCACCCAAGGTGAAATGAATATCTTCACCATGCTCAAAGTGATATTCATTGCCTGCTTTAAAAATATATAATGTATCCACCAATTGGTGCCTTTCTTTGAGAGGCATTGGAAAACCTCGCTGGTCTGGGGTTGAATCTGTGTTTGAAATTCACTGCTTGACTGAGGGACCTTACAATTACCTGTATGTGTGGGGTACAGAGATGAGGTAGTCCATATACAAAAATCATGTTAACACTATTTTTGAACACAGTGAGTCCATGCAATTTATGTGACTTGCTAATCAGACTTTTACTCCCGAGCCTATTTAGACTTGCCATAACAAAAAGGTTGACATACTTGACATTTCAGCTTTTCATTTTTTATCAATTTGCAGAAATGTCTAAACATTCCACTTTGACAAATTGTCATCACTGGCCTACACACACACAATCTCTTTAATTTAAAATTCCGGCTGTAACATAACAACATGTTGATGTGAATACTTTCTGAAGGCTCTGTAGGTGTCTGCGTACGAGAGGTGTACGTGTTTTGTATGTCTTTGTCTTCGGCGCTACCAAATTCCTTAACTTGTGAGCAGAATGTTCATGGTTGCCTTTTAAGAATGAGCCAATCGGAATGGAGAACAGGCTACCATTGTGTGTGTGCAGTTGTAAGAATCTAACAGATATTTCAATCAATTTAGTTTATCGGAACCTCTAAGAAAGCACAAGTAATTTTATTGCAATGGCCTTCAATATCTCCAATGCCACAAAGTGGTAGCCTTGTGGCATGTTCATGGGTAAAACATACAGCAAAACATGTATCAGAAACCCAAGGCTAGTTGTTAGTCTTTCCAATTGTCCTGAACAATGTTTTATAAGATATATAGTTGATGACCTTCCATTCATTCAAGCACGCACAGATTGCCATAGAGTGCATTTGCTTGCTTCGTACAGTTAGGAAAATGACTCTCAATTTGATCTCGAAATTGCTTCAATTATTTACATAGATTCTGTTTGAAAACTGCATGGCCATTATGATTAGGTTCTGCAGCTGTTGAAATGTTTAGTTTCTTTTGTCATAGAGCAGTTGGGTGTATGTTGTACTGTATTTTACCAAGGCATATTGAATAGAGCAAACCTTTTGAGTTTAAGTTGAGGGTGTGATTTGTGCTTTTGAATAGTTGAATAGGCCTAGAAGTCATACTGAGAACTTCTGAAGCTTTGTCTATTGTGAACAATTGTTATGATTTTTAAGGATAGGTCTGTGGGGAGCACATGTTTAGAAGCCATTTTCTTTTGTGTTGCTTGAGAGGAACATGTCGGGATTCAGTGCAATTTGTCACCTTTGTTGTGTTAAGTGGTGTATATGGATCAGAGGTGTGTGTGTGTGTGTGTGCCTGTGATTCAAATCGCCATCTCTCCACCACTGCTTAGTGAGAGAAGTATGCATTGAGATTTGTTGGGGAAAGCGGGTTCTGCTGCTGAGAGATCAGATGGAGATGAACTGGTCTTTGACCATGATGTTTACAGGACATGTAAACCCACTCCGTATCCAACCTTTCATCTCCACTGTGGTGATGGTCTGCTCTGCTCCATCTCCCTGGAGTCTTTCAGAGATTAACAAGGTTACTCAGAGGCTTAAAATAAACAGTCCCCTCTTCTCCATCACTATCCAACCCATACAACTCCCACAAATCTCTTCCTCTACTGCATTTCTGAAGGATTCCATTTAATGACAATCTGCCAATACACAGAGGGAAATAAACTAGTACTAGGGTCCATGATTCTTCTCTCTCTCTCACTGTTCACTACCTCTCATTCCCTCACAATCAAATCGGAATGGAATATCAACATGGCTCGTTCCTGAGCTGAGCTTCTTGGTCCTCTCAGATCACCATCTCCTCTCTTCCCTTCCTCCTTCCACATACCTCCTCCCTACTCGTATCTCCCAGTTCTATATTTTGAAGGTTAAGTTACTCCACAATTTGTCGCCATGACGTTGCGGTGGTGGCAACAGCGAGATGGGAGTCAGGTTGTGTGGGGCTAGCTAATTAAACAGCCGCTGGCTAGCTCTACACTACTACGCAAACACAATGTCACCCTTTCTGACTGGCTCTCTCCATTAGACATTTAACAGGTTAGACACGTGGAAGAATAGGATTACTAGACACATGACTATGAATACATTGTTTTAGCCACAATCTCATGAAATACTAAAAGGGCTATGATTGAGTGTTGGCCCTCGGTTGTAGCAAGTGCAAGGCTTTTGAATGGAATGAGAAGGCACTGCCTGGAGGCTGCACCTTACCATGTAATAAAACCCATGTGGAGAGACGATGTAAAGAAGATGTGACCAGTGTTCCTAAGGCTCAGTGTTGTGGTTCCCAGGGTGAGAAGGACTGGGAGAAGTATGAGGTGGCCCGCCGGTTGAAAGGCTGTGTGAATGGGATCCGCCAGCAGTACCAGCAGGACATCAAGTCCAAACAGATGGAGACCCGCCAGAGAGCTGTGGCCCTTTACTTCATAGATAAGGTCTGTCTCTCTGTGACCCTCCTCTGCCATACACAGGTTGATGGGTATTAAACCACAGCCAAGGGAAAATGTAAATACTCCAGTTCTTTAGTCAGTCACCCCATTCTGCCAGACCATATCCCCTGTGTATGCTAACTCTGGTGGTTTCCTCCAGCTGGCCCTGAGAGCGGGTAACGAGAAGGAGGAGGGCGAGACGGCGGACACGGTGGGCTGCTGCTCCCTGAGGGTGGAGCACATCACCCTCCACGACCTGCTGGAGGACAAGGAGTGTGTGGTGGAATTTGACTTCCTGGGTAAAGACTGTATCCGCTACTACAACAAGGTCCCCGTCACCAAGAGGGTAAGGAGCCAGCAGCCTCAGTACTACTAACAAGGTTCCCGTCACCAAGAGGGTAAGGAGCCAGCAGCCTCAGTACAGCTAACAAGGTTCCCGTCACCAAGAGGGTAAGGAGCCAGCAGCCTCAGTACTACTAACAAGGGATGTCTGAAATTGCACCCTAAATGTACTACTTTTGGCCAGGCAGTCGGAGTAGGTGCCCTGGTGTGGAGGACTGTAGAGCACCCTGGGGAGAGCTTTTAAATTGAGGAATATGCCAACACTAAAACCCAAAAGACTGCTTTGTGTGTTCAAGATAAAGTATTGACGAAAAAATGTATCCCAAAACTTGTCGACTCAAACTTTTAACTGATTTTCCCATCATGCCCAATATTAAACGACCATCATTTCTATAAAATATGACCTATCATTAAAGCTGGAATCCTTAATGGTGAAACAGCCACATCCGGTGTCGATATTGCAAACAACGAACACTGTTTTTTTTCCCCCCTTGGACATCAAGGCACATGCGATAGAAGAGCACAATATGTGATGCTATTTTGTATCATTTTTCCCATGCTGTGCTATGGTCAGCTTGGACGCAAAAACAACGGTGGTGCAGCGACCAGTGTCCCCGTTTCCCGCTACTGCAGATTGCATCTTTAGTTACAATATGAGTGAAATACCTAATTTCCATTCTTTGGAAGGAAAACTATGTTAAAAAGCAGCTTTTCTGTGTTTCAATGGTGTGTGCACACTCCAAAAACAGAATGGTGTGGGTGTATACCGGTCATAATTTAAATGAATGACAAGTAAACAGCTCAGCCAAAGAGCCATCTCGGACATAATGTTACACGAGGAAATGGTCTGTTTGAGATGCAAGTTTGAGGTGTGTTTAAAAAATAATAAATAATAAAAAATCTCAATGTATGCTTTGGCCACATGAATATAGGCCAAGTCCACATTATTTGTGTACGAGTTAACAGAATGAGTTTTTAAAAGGTGAGATTTTCAAAGGATAGTTATGTTACTTTAAATCCATCAAAGCAATTCTGACACCAAAAAAAAAACAGAATAGAGAAATGTATTTTTCAATTTTCGCCTGGTTCCGTTCTGTGTTCTGCCAAGCAGCTGCCTGTCAGGTGGAAATGAGGCTAAACAACATTAGCTGGTGAGTGTCAGGATTCAGCTCCAGTATGATTCAACCATGATTCCACCATGCTTCCACCATCTCCAAGATCGAATAGGAAATGTTGCACCTGACAGACAGTTCTTTTTTTTTTTTTTTTTTTTTTTGGCAGAAGGTGTAATTATTCAAATGAGAGTATATTTAAAAGCAACACATCAGGTAAAGTTAATGAGTGTTCTGAATATTTTAGCATGTTTATTCTGAGGGAAGGGGATAGATAGCTGGTTAAGTTCAGATTAGATGGAAGGAATTCTCATTCCAGCTCCATGGGAGAGGATGATGAATTGCAATGCAAAAGTGTTGGATAGCCAGATCATCACAATCATTCATTATCTGTTTACCAAGCTTCACTTGCCAGCATCTGCATTCTGTGTCCGGTCACTTTGCTTATCATCGCAACAGAATTTATAATGTTGAACCACCATACTGCTGCATTCTCCTATCAAACATAGCTGTGTCGTAGACATCTGTTCATACATAAACAGCCTGTGATGAGTGCAGACTGTTGCCATGTTTTCAGGTCCATCCTGATGACACCGACACATTGGTTGATCAATCAGCCGTTGTCTCTGTTGCTCCACTCCAGACACTGAGTCTGGAATAAATCTTTCCAAATCCTCACGCGTCCATCCGTTCATCACAGGCTCTTATTTCCCTATTAATTTAGTTCTGGCACAAGAATAAATTGTCATTCAAATCAGTCTGTTTTGAAAAGCAACACATCTGCTACCATTAATTAGTTCCTTGCATATTTTAGCTGGTTTATTTCGAGCAGGAGGAAAACAGGACTTCTTGGAAATGTCAAATATAATTGAGTGGATCATTTTTCCTCTCTCCCCTGTGAGCTGGAAGAATGGGGTAGACAGCCCTGGGCTCTCCTATCATGATCAGTGTGTAGACTAGCTGTGAGCAGCGGTTTCTGGTCTGGAGGTCTAGGACTGACAGGGTGGGATGTAAAACCAGTCTCTTTGTGTTGTCCTTGTTTTGTTTATCCAGGTGTTCAAGAACCTCACGCTCTTCATGAAGAATAAGGAGCCTGGAGACGACCTGTTTGATCGCCTCAACGTGAGTCGCACAGAACCAGTCTGGCTTGTTTATCTCAACATGTAAAAAAGAAAACATCCCTCACAGCATGTTGCTGTGCTGTAGACGGCTGTAGCCTGACGATATGGTAAAGCCCAGTGAGTGACCGTAACAGCCGTAAGTGTGAATTTAGCCTCAGAGAACCCACTCCATCCCGCTGTGTGTTTGCCTTGTAGCCTCTGTCTACTCCCAGCCTCTCCGGTGCCTTAAAGGGAGAGCGGGAAGGCAAAGAGGCCAATATTGGGTGGGTGGATTATATATAAATCCTCTGTCCTTTCACCTCTCCTTTCGGCAGAAGGAAGGCATCGTCGCCAGGCAGTGGAGCAGGTCTTGCCCGGTGGCCAAGGTTATTGCTATGATTGGTGTGAAATGACATGGTTGTGATCTGCTCCTGAGAGGCGGGCGGGGGGCCTCCTTTGTGACCTATGGCATCAGGAAATGGAGGGGCATGTTGGAGGGCGAAATGTTAATCGCTGCTCTGAGCCGAGCTGATTGACACTTTTTAAAAGGCCAGGTGAGCGGGTGGGAGATGATGTAAGCACCAGCCACGGAAGAAATTGGTACAGGCTCTAACTGCCTTCCCTCCACCACGTTTAGCTGGGCCAGGCTGGAGACCTGCTACAGACAGTAAAAGGGTCTGTGTGACTGTCAGTGTGCATGTACAGTAGCCTATATAAAGGAACCGCAGTGGGTAGTACAGTACATGTCTGACTCAACCTTGCTACCGGAGTGAGTGGTCGGTTCAAACTTCTACCTCCCGTGTGGCTGAGTTGGTAGAGCATGTCACTTGCCAAGCCACGGTTGTGGGATCAATTCCTACAGGGGACCGGTATTGAAAAACTATGGGGAAAATTAACACATGTTTTGCTCACTACTGCAAGTCTGTTAAATGACTAAAACGTCAATATATTCAGGCTGAGGACTAGGGAGTGTGTAATATGGAGTTTATATGTTAGCATCCCACCATCAGCAGCTTCTCAAACCCTTGTGATGTACCAGTCCTGCTGTTCATACCTTCTCCATGGCATTCTTGACCCTTTATCTCTGGCAGTCAGAGCAGGTTCAGGGAGAACATAACACAACCAGAAAGTAGCTGACCACAAGGCTAGGCTGAGGTCTCTGCAGTCCAGAGCCATGGTATCAGTGAAGGCCAGATGGATGTGGTCTGATACGTCTCCCCTCCATCCATCGCCTCTGTCAAGACTTCTGTCAGGGGTCAATATCACTACACACCTGGATGCTCACAGATAGCAGATCACACCTGTCTGTATACACACACACACACACACACACACACACAAAAACTCAGTGTGAGAACAGGTAAGAGAGAAGCTCCTGCTGTTAGTGTAACACCTAACCACTGTCATGACACCAGCATGTACAGGACAACATTTGACCCCCATATTCACAGCCAGTGTCATTATAGTCTCTGCAAGGGCAGGAAGACAATTAAGGACGAATTAAGAATGCAGATGTGTGTGTTTGATGGCATCCTGGGTTTTGGGCTCCCCCAGTGGGTGAGGAATGGGTGGAGGGGTATGAGGGTTCTATCCAGCAGCCTCCCTGTATGAGGGGAAGGGAGCGATGGGTGTGTCCTGAGTGACCCAGGTCTGTCTGCGGTTTGAGATGTTCATTATACCAGCATCACCCTTACTCCACAACACTGTCGTGCTCTAGGATCTCACGTGGATTGCTTTAGTTAATTCATCGTCTATACACACACCCATGTGACACCCATGTGATTGTGTGTACTGGGTGTCATTACAGCTGTAGACCTCTGCTCTTAGCCTCCAATGGATATTTTGTTATTTTATATATATTTTTTTTGTTTACCAGAAGTGTCTATCAAGAGCAACTTACAGGAGCAATTGGGGTCAAGTGCCTTGCTCAAGGCTTTTTTTCAATGATTCGAACAAGCAACCTTTCGGTTACTGGCCCAACGCTCTTAACCGTTAGGCTACTTGCCACCCTGTTATTGGTGAGGAGAGCCTTACTGTGTGGTGGTGCAGTTAATGGAAATGTCTTGTCTTTTAGGCAGATCTAACTATTTAAGTCAGAGGAAAGTAATATGATGGCCCTTTTAATCCTTATTCTGAATGATGATAATGCAGAGACAGTATTTTTCATTTTCTTCCTTTTTTTGTTAAAGGTCCAATGCAGATTTAAAAATAATAATAATTTGATATCAAATAATTTCAGGGTAACAATTCAGTACCTTTATGTGATTGTTTTCAATTAAAATGGTCAAAAAGAAACATCATCTTTAGAAAATAGCAATCTTTCAAGCTAGATTTGGACAGGGACTGTCGGAGTGGAAAACTGAACTAGCGGTTATTGGCAGAGGTTTGGAACCCTCTTTCTTATTGGTCTATTAATTAACTAATTAAACGCCATACCACAGACAGGCTGGAATTTCAGCCTGTCTATTCATAGTTGTGACACTAAAAGGGCATTATTTCACAATTTCATGGTATTATTCCAACCTCAGTGAGGGAAAATATATAAAACAGGGAAATCATGTTTTTGACTACTACTCTGGGCCTTTTATGGAAGACTGAGTTCAAACATCAGGACTATACTGCCATCTAGTGTTTCTGGACATACTTTTTCACACCTGTCTCGATCCAATCCTCGATTCTTGCGTATGTGTGTCTCCTCCCTCCAGACGTGCTTGTTGAATAAGCACCTGTCATCCCTGCTGCCTGGCCTGACTGCTAAGGTATTCAGGACTTTCAACGCCTCCATCACCCTGCAGGAGCAGCTCCAACAGCTGTCCAATAGTACGTCCCCCAAACACCACACATACATTTACATGCCATCCTTACAGGTGCACCTGTTTTTTATTTATTTATTTTTATAGCATTTCTTTACCAGACATGTCCATCAACCTGTTCAAATGTCTGAATGCAATGGCTGTGTTTAGAACTCTTGCAAGACCCCGCTATGGAGCTGCATCTCATGCCCTGTCTGTTAATTTCAGCAGTGACTCATTCCTTTAGAACACTGTTGTGTATCTCGGTCCCAGCAGGTTCTGTGTTCACTCAGTGTTAGTGTCCCTGCGAGCAGTATGTTGGCTGAGATTCTCTCAGCGTGCTTAGTTATTACATTGTTAGTCCCTATGTTTCGCTGGGGCCCAGTATCTCCCTCCCCTCTTTCCCCTCTCATGGTGGGATGTTTCTCTCTGGATGGCTACTGAGATTAAATCTGTTCAGTGTGGGTAGCAACCTCCTAATTAAATTAGACATGTGCATGTGTTCAAAGGCAAGCAGGTGCAAGTGACTAAGAGCTGTGTTGGGGAAGAGTACATTGGCCAGGGGGAGGGTCTCTGGAGGTACAGAAAGGAAATGGAGTGCTCCCTGGTGGTCTGGTCATCAAACATTCGCTCACCCCTCTCTGCACATTAAAAGTTTGATAGACCAACCATGGACAAGAGGGCTTCCTGCCTCCTGCTCTGTATATATTGCTTGAATTAATTAAGCCATCCACTTGTAATGACCAGTGAGCTTATGTATTTCCAATGAGCTAAGGTATTAACTCTACTCACCACCAACATTCATAGTCCTTTGTTCCCCTGTTGCTACACAGTGAAAGACAACCTGGCAGAGAAGCTGCTCTCCTACAACAGGGCCAACCGAGCTGTTGCAGTTCTGTGTAACCACCAGCGGGTGCCGCCAAAGACCTTCGATCAGTCTATGGCCAACCTCCAGTCCAAGGTGAGGGGGATCAACAGATACTTGATACATAGATAAACCGAGGGATGATATGATGGTGATGTTGTCGTGTCCTATTTTAGCTCAATGTTTACTTCAGTCTGCCCTCTCTCTTCATACACCACTTCCAGATTGATGGCAGGAGGGAGCAGTTGGCCCTGGCCAAGAGTGAGCTGAAGCTGGCCAAGAAGGAGGTCAAAGCTCACAGTTCAGACAGCAAGCTGCAGGCGTGAGTTGTCCTTACTGGCAGCAAACAGACAGGGAATATTATTGCTCAACAGGGCAGACAATGTTCAGACTGAACTCCTGTGTGTGTTCAGGGTGGTGGAGCGTAAGAAGAAGGCTGTGCAGCGCTGTGAGGAGCAGCTTATGAAGATGGAGGTTCAGGCCACAAACCGAGAGGAGAACAAGCAGATCGCACTGGGCACCTCCAAACTCAACTACCTGGACCCGCGCATTAGCGTGGCCTGGTGAGGGTGCATACACACACACACACACACACACACACACAGGTCTGAAATATGACACTATGTGCATCTGACACCTAAATGATGTATTCACATGAATTTACAACATACATTATTATCCAGTTATTAATGTTGTGCATTATTTTCTTATGTTTTGCCCTCACCATAGGTGTAAGAACATGCAGGTGCCCCTGGACAAAATTTATAATAAATCTCAGAGGGATAAATTTGCCTGGGCTGTTGACATGACCGAGGCAGATTTTATATTCTAAGTCAGCCTCTACCCTTTAGTTCTACCTAAATGTAAAGACTGGGAGGCAGGTTTTATCCTTTGGTTTTAACTGCCCATGTGTTGAACAACAGAATCCTTGAATTTTTCACACCACTTCACAGCAAGATTTTTCCAAGTTTAATTGTTGTATTGCTGTTGGTACTTTAAAAAAAAAAGTTTACTATTGTTAATGGTAAACCAAGATGATCTTATGGAATGTATGGATAATGTTTCCTTTTATAAACATTTAATAAAGTTTCTTAAGAAAAGAATGGCAAAGCCTCTTCTGTATTTTTTTGCATGTCATCTCCTCTGCCTTTAGCATGTCTCACTGAAGATCATGAATGGATGAGATCACCAGTCATAGGGCCATGTGGATGGAGTGATGTCAGGTGTGACTTGGTGTGCAATGTAAAGAGTCAGGAATTGAAAGTGTAAGGGTCTGATTGTTGTTTAGTCAAGATGACCTCTAGTGCAGGGATCAGCAACTATACTGAACAAAAATATAAATGCAACCATTTCAAAGATTTTACTGAGTTACAGTTAATATAAGGAAATCAGTAAATTGAAAACTTCATTAGGCCCTAATCTATGGATTTCACATGACGGAATACAGATACCTTTAAAAAAGGAATGGCTCATGGAGCACGACACATCTCCTTCAGAAACTGGAACACGCTGTCGTACACGTTGATCCAGAGCATCCCAAACATGATCTATGGGTGACATTTCTGGTGAGTATGTAGGAACTGGGACATTTTCAGCTTCCAGGAATTGTGTATAGATCCTTGTGACATGGAGCCGTGCCTCATCATGCTGAAACATGAGGTGATGGTGACTGATAAATGGCAGGACAATGAGCCTCAGGATTTCGTCATGGTATCTCTGCGCATTCAAATTGCCATGGATAAAATGCAATTGTTCTCTGTCCGTAGCGTATTCCTGTTCATACCATAACCCAATTTGAGACATCTGTGGCATTGTGTAGTGACAAAACTGCACATTCTAGAGGCCATTTATTGTCCCCAGCACAAGATGCAGCTGTTTAATCAGCTTCTTGATATGCCACACCTGTCAGGTGGATGGTTATCTTGGCAAAGGAGAAATGCTCACTAACAGGGATGTAACTAAATTTGTGCTCAGATTTTGAGAGAAATACGTTTTTTTTTTGTGCATATGGAACATTTCTGTGATCTTTTGTTTCAGCTCATGGAACATGGGACCAACACTACATGTGGCGTCTTATATTTTTGTTCAGTGTAGATTTAGCCGCGGGCCGTTTATTTTTGTTTATTTATATATATATATATTCTTGAGCGGATGTTCTTGGCCCCCTGACCATACTTAAAAATAATTTGTAGACTTCAAATTGACCTGCAGATAAAATATTTGGTAACATTTGTAAACGATCACATCTCTATATTGTGTGTGGGAATACTTTGGAACAGATTTGTTGGAGTTGATTTGCTGTTTTTTTTTGTCTTATGTCCAACAGTATGAAATCTAACTTGGGGGCCAAATTTGGCCTATGGGGCACCAGTTAGGGAACTCTGCTCTAATGCGACACTATCCTGATGCACACATGAAGGCACGTTTCTCTGAGCCGCCTAAAGATAGGTTCAGGGCATTCAGGCTGTTTTTTAAAACAAGCAAACAAGAAACTAATATGTTGATGTATTTCCTAAGAATGAGACTGGTTTAAGATTGCTCTATTAAAGTTATTAATACAAACCAAAGTCAGTTGAATTTGGAATGCATTCTACTTGGCACAGAGTGCTGTTTATCACTGGCTTGCCTTCTGTATACTTCAATCAACCATTACTCATAGGGCTGAAAAGTTCTTAGGGAAATACACATTTTCAAATAAATCTTCAAGTCACTACATAAGAACTGTTACTTTTATTGCAATAGTCAATATAAAAAAATAACTTTACAACACGCCAAATCAAAATAATTAATGGTTACAGTGGAAAGGTGTGCTACTCCTGGAGAAAATCCTTGACATCTTGTTACTTGGCAACCTGTAATTGACACTGTTTTTTTTAGTTGGTTGAGCATACACTTATCTACTGTATGGGAGAGATGCATTAACTTTTCCAGACGGGAATTCATTTGGTAAAATGACAGCAATTTTTTTACGGTTCCTAACTGCAATCATCTACCTATAGACCTACGAAACACTTTCCATCAATTCAAGTCAAAGGAAGTTCAGAGATTCTGAATAATTCATTTTGAAATGACTTATAACTAAACAGTTGTCCATCAATTACACATTTGATCAACTTAAATTGTAGTGGCATCAAAAGGTAGGCCTAAACTATAATTTAATTTAGGCATGTAAATACTAACCATAAGACATTTTCTAAATGGTAAATACCAATGTTTGCCAGCCAGGATATTTACACAGCTTAAATTATAGATATTTTCTTTCACCTAAAATCCTAATTTTTCAAGGACTACTATTGACTTGGATACAGCGATGCGTGCCAGAAGGTGAGTACTAATGATAATTTATTGCAACATACAGAAATAGAAAACATGTATTAAGATGCTGTCAAATTACCTTCATGACCCTTGCCCTTCTTTCATCTGTGGTTCTTTCACCCCTTCTATCTCCTCCACGCCCGCCTGGGTCATGAGGTCGGCAATGTTCTTCTCCAGGTCATCAATGCGGGTGCTCATCTCATCGAGTGAACATGGTTGAGGAAGACAATGGGCCGGCCCATAATAGACCTTTGGATAACACCGACCAGTGGGCTGTGCTGGCTGGAATTTCCCTCCATAATAACATGAATGATGACCACCCACAGATATTCCCCAGACTACAACTGGTAAGACATATATCTAATGTATTCCTCCTATGCGCTACTATACTATGTTATTACCATTTCATTCTGTGCTGTAATGTATGCTACCAGAAATATTTGACGATTTAGTCTATGTAAAAAAAACAACATCAAAAGGGAGTAAAGACAGTTAGTTGTTTGGCAATATAATGGGGGTGTGACTGTATGACACCCCTATTTATAAATGGGCCTTATGATTTGAAAGATCGAGGCCCATACCAAGTTTCCTAAATATGTGGGGGATGCTGCTGTCCCCTTCCTGATCAGTGCATTTTGCTCATAACTGAAATGACAGTTCTGAGTGAAAGATGTCTGGAAGGATATTTCTCCCGATGATCTGGTCAGACATGGTCTGGAACTTGTCCTGCATCTGTTGCAGCAGCGTCTGGACCTAACAACATGAGGGCACAGTTTAGAGAGCAGTATCAACATAAAACAGGCTGATGTTATATCTAATTACCGGTATTCAATGACCAAATGTGACCATTCTTGAATGCAATTTATGAAGATGGTCCAAAAGGCAAATTAGCCTATACTGCAAGGCTGGTTTGGGGTCAATGCAGAATCATTTGGTCGAACTTTATTTAGCATGATTCAAAGCACATACAAATTGGTCGTTTTGTAATCAGTTTGTTTACACTAGCTAGCAAGCTATGCAGAATGATCATGGAAGATGAAGCTACAGCAGTAGGAGCCATTGGTGGTGATGAGCTATTTTGCTGATCGTTGTAGAGTTCGATTCACTACTCCCGAGATGTTTCATACGATCCAATGTATTGGCTACAGGCTATTGAAATCATTGGCTAATGCACATTGACAAATATCCATTCCATGCCTGGTTGAATGGTGTTAGCAATCTAATTTGGCTATCTAGCCACACTGTCATTGTAATAAACTCACCACATTAGTAAGGTCCTGAACTGACTTTGGATCGGTTTCTGCCATGTTTTTCCTGTGAACGATACTTGTGTTATGAAGTGGTGTACAATGAACTCTAACTAGCTAAAAATAGCTTTGGTTGAAATAAATTCAGGATCCCTTTCCCAACTAGCAGCTCTAGATGCAAAACACGTTGTCTCGCGAGAACACTGAAGCAGGAAACTGACGGAATGGAGGATTGTGGAACATTGAGGTTTTTTTGGTATGCAGACCTTCATAACCTGGCCACACTGATTATAATCCCGTGCCTTTCACGTGTGTACACATTAAAACTAGAGGTTGGACTCAGAACACTGTGAACTGCATTGTAATGTGACAATAATAAAGACACCATATTTGAGAAACGAATCATCATTGTGTCATGCAGTGACTCCCATAGATGTTTTCCCATAGCCAATAGTTGCGTTGGTTGAAGTCAAATTGTGAAGACAGTATACTGTATACGGTATATCTAATTTGTCTATGAACAGGTTGGAGCGCATGACTGAGGAGTTGTCAATAAATCTGCGCGTAAATGGAAGAGGTATGTTCAGTGGAACAACGCCTGCAACCGCAGTATATTTGAAGTAAATAGAAAGTTTTTTTTTCTCACTTTCTATGTTACTGAGTCATTGTTCAGGATATTCGAAGACCGTACGCGTAACCGACCATGCAGGTAGGCCAGCTGCCTAAAACCTAAAGGAAAATGTGCACGTTTTCTTAGTGTACACAATGTACATCAATTTCCTCCTAGCGAAACTGTCGATGGCCGTCTATCGGCGCGCACGCTGCAATTATATATGTTTCTATGGTCTTGTATTCTTTGGTAATTTTTTCTTTCACCGTGTTACCAGTTTATTATCCTGTCGATGTACAGATTACTTACTACATTGCCCCGGGAATATTATCTCAAGGACAGTTTCTGCCAGGTGTTTAGTCAATCCAAAGGGATTTAAATTGAAATGAGGGAATCCATTGCTGGGTGATGTCTTTATTCCTCAAGACAAAATCTGGTTTCTTCACTTGTACAAAAAGTTCAGATTTTGGGTAGTACAGGCACTAGAATATTTGGAATTTTTCATGCAACTAGGTAGGTATATGATAATTAACCTGTACGTTGAGGCATGTTGAAGCCCAACCCCTACATGCTTTGCTTACATAAGTGTTTTCCCCCAAGTCTTCCAAATACAGGTATCCTATTATGACAAAGACATTGAATGAAAGCACACCTAAACTCTGTAGCGTAAAATCACATGGTAAAGAAAATACTGGATCATTTTCTTTTGGGTATTATTGGATAGTCTATCAGTTATTCGCTGTAGCTTAATGTTCAACTGAAAAAGTAAGCAAAGAACATTCAACTTGTGACCTTTTGCTCAATTTTAATGACTCGGAGCTGTTACACACTCACGTTTCACATGCTGCTCGATACGAAATTACAAAATGTAGATTTTCCCCGACAGACTTTGAATGTCACCAAAGTATATATTGCCTGTGAAATGTCACCCACTCTTTCTGTATTCCCAGTTCCTTCTTCCTTTTGCCTGCCGTCCCCCGACTGAATGTTTCATTGAGAGGAATCCTGGAAGTATGACATGATCTGGTAGAAATCATGTCATACTTAGACACTTAGTAGAGCTGAGTTATGCAGAGTAACGGACGTGTTAATGTAATTAAGTATCTCTGTTTATGCTCTAGATGTCTCGATCAGTCACTCTGTGGGGACAGTACATTGCATCAATATGGGCCTTGTGGTCTACATTGCTCAGAACAGTTCAACAGCCATATTTTCTTCAGCACACCCTAAAAAGAGCTCTTTGTACAGAAAGGGTGGTCAATCGAATGTATTTATAAAGCCCTTTTTACATCAGCCAATGTCACAAAGTGCTACACAGGAACCCAGCCTAAAACGCCTAATAGCAAGCAATGAAGATGTAGAAGTGACATTTTGTTGTTTCAATATTCTTCCTCTGGTTTCCTAGGGAAAAAGGTGGACTTTTGTTTTCTCGACCCTCTCAAAAGTCATTTGAGAGATTGGGCCAAAGAGAGGGAAGACTTTAAAACAAAACAAATAATTGTTTATCCAATGTAAATACTGACAGTTCTGTATACATTATATTTAAGAGGGCTCCATATTTGGCTTCTGCAAATATTAAGACAACGTGCTGCATTTTATGTAGAGGAGACTAGTAAGAGAGAGCATTATCTATCGAATGCTCTCAATGGAAAAGGCAACTCAAGTGTAGTGGTATGTATAGTAGTAATGTTAACTGTAAAATGGAAGGACAATAGTAACAGCTCATGGACTGTTCTGGAAATATTTGCATTCTCAAAGCATTAAACCCTTTAGCAGCAGTTCTGTGTTCCAGCAAAGAGAGGAAAGGCAGAACGTGTCAGAGGGTCTGTCTTCAGGGTTATGATATAGCAGTGTTGCTTAGAGGAAAACCTTGGTTTCTTTACAGGTTTGCGACATTAGTAATATGCCAGAGGGCTTTTTGGGATATCCTTCATTCAGATCAGGGTGTGAGAGAATGGGTGTGGGTGGCAAGTTGACTCATGTTTTAAAGGTCCAGTGCAATCAAAAAGGTTATTTTCGTGTGTTATATACAGTACCTGTCCAAACTTTTGACACATACCCACTCATTACGGGGATTTTCTTTTCTTTTTGCCACAGAGTGAAGGAAAAGCAGCCAACAAGTGCTCAGCATATGTGGGAACTCCTTTGAGACTGTTGGAAAAGCATTCCTCACGAAGCTGGTTGAGAGAATGCCAATAGTGTGCAGTGCTGTCAAGGCAAAGGGTGGCTACTTTGAAGAATACAAAATGTTTTGATTTGAATAGCACTTTTTTGGGGGGTTACGACATGAATCCATATGTGTTATTTCATAGTTTTGATGTCTTCACTGTTATTCTACAATGTATTAAATAGTAAAAAAATAAAGAAAAGCCCTTGAATGAGTAGGTGTTCTAAAACTTTTGACTGGTAGTGAATGTACAGTTGAAGTCGGAAGTTTACATACACCTTAGACAAATACATTTAAACTCAGTTTTCACAATTCCTGACATTTAATCCTAGTAAAAATCCCTGTTTTAGGTCAATTAGGATCACCACTTTATTTTAAGAATGTGAAATGTCAGAATAATAGGAGAGAATGATTTATTTCAGCTTTTATTTCTTTCATCACATTCCCAGTGGGCCAGAAGTTTACATACACTCAATTAGTATTTGGTAGGATTGCCTTGAAATTGTTTAACTTGGGTGAAATGTTTCCGGTAGCCTTCCACAAGCTTCCCACAATAAGTTGGGTGAATTTTGGCCCATTCCTCCTGCCAGAGCTGGTGTAACCGTGTCAGGTTTGTAGGCCTCACACACGCTTTTTCAGTTCTGCCCACAAATTTTCTGTAGGATTGAGGTGAGGGCTTTGTGATGGCCACTCCAATACCTTGACTTTGTTGTCCTGAAGCCATTTTGCCACAACTTTGGAAGTATGCTTGTGGTCATTGTCCATTTGGAAGACTCATTTGCGACCAAGCTTTAACTTCCTGACTGATGTCTTGAGATGTTGCTTCAATATATCTATATAATGTTCCTACCTCATGATGCCATCTATTTTGTGAAGGGCACCAGTCCCTCCTGTAGCAAAGCACCCCAACAACATGATGTTGGCACCTCCGTGCTTCACGGATGGGATGGGGTTCTTCGGCTTGCAAGCCTCCCCCTTTTTCCTGCAAACATAACGATGGTCATTATGGCCAAACAGTTCTATTTTTGTTTCATCAGACCAGATTACATTTCTCCAAAAAGTACGATCTTTGTTCCCTTGTGCAGCTGCAAACCGTAGTCTGGCTTTTTTATGGCAGTTTTGGAGCAGTGGCTTCTTTGCTGAGCGGCCTTTCGGGTTATGTCGATATAGATAGTTTTGTACCTGTTTCTTCCAGCATCTTCACAAGGTCCTTTGCTGCTGCTCTGGGATTGATTTGCACTTTTCGTGCCAAAGTACGTTCATCTCTAGGAGACGTAATGCATGTCATTCCTGAGCGGTATGACGGCTGCGTGGTCCCATGGTGTTTATACCTACGCACTATTGTTTATACAGATGAACGTGGTACCTTCAGGTGTTTTGGAAATTGCTCCCAAGGATGAACCAGAATTGTGGATATTTACTACTCTTTTTCTAAGGTCTTGACTGATTTCTTTTGATTTTACCATATGATCTCAAGCAAAGAGGCACTGAGTTTGAAGGTAGGCCTTGAAATACATCCACAGGTCCACCTACCAATTGACTCAACTTATGTCAAAAAGCCTATCAGAAGCTTCTAAAGCCATGACATTTTCTGGAATTTTCCAAGCTGTTTAAAGGCACAGTCAACTTAGTGTATGTAGACTTCTGACCCACTGGAATTGTGATACAGTGAATTATAATCTGTCTGTAAACAATTGTCTAAAAAATTACTTGTCATGCACAAAGTAGATGTCCTAACCGACTTGCCATAACTATAGTTTGTTAACAAGAAATTTGTGGAGTGGTTGAAAAACGAGTTTTTATGACTCCAACCTAAGTGTATGTAAACTTCTGACTTCAACTGTATGTATGTATCTTTCTACACTGAGGTTGGAATAATACTGTGAAATAGCGGAGGTGCATAATGATGGCAGCCCCCATCCACTTACCATAAATACCTTGTTTTGCCGTATTGTAAATTGCTCTCCGTTACTCTTTATTTTTTATATGATTATTAGCAGAGTGTACATGATTTACAGTTTATCTTCCAGATCCTGTCAATTTTAAAAAACGAAGTAGATTGTGCTGATGTATTGGCACATTGAACGATATCACGCTCCTTAGTTGAAAAAGTGGATAGTGCTTAGTGGATAGTGCTAGAACAATGACGTCATATCTGAATTCTACCATTCTACCATGTTCGCCCTCGTGAAAATGATAATGCCTCTTTAGTGTAAGAGCTGTTTGAAAAGCCTGTCTGAAATTTCAGCCTGTTTTGGTGGGCTGGAGTTTTGGCCTGCTTGGTGAAATCACCAGGCAGTAAATTAGTTAATAGACCAATAAGAAAGAGTTTCTAACTTCTCTGCCAATAATGGCTAGTTTTCAGTTTTCCCCTCCCCACTCAGATCAACCCAGACAGTCTTAGCAAAATACTTGTCTCTTTGCTAAGAGCTATTGTTGTCATTTTTGACCATTTTAATTGATAATCACAGTAAGGTTGTTAGCCAGAAATAATTTTATATTGAGGTGTATTGGCATTGTTGTTGAGTCTTGACTGAGTGGGAGATGGTGCAGTTTGTTGGTAACTCATCTTTTAAGAGTACAAAAGGGTGAAGGTAAAGTTCTCTAACAACACATGTTATTTATTTCTAAGCTTGGTCATCAGGAGTATCTGTTTGTCCACTCCACAGGGCTGGGTGTGACTGAGGCCAGGCTGCCGTCTGTGAGGTGCTAGCTAGAGATGGACATTGAGGTGGGCATCCTGGAGGAGGACATGGAGGGCTCGTGGACCTTACTGTCGTGGCTGGCCTCCTGTGTGATGGTGTTTGGAGGGGCCCTGCCTTACGTGCCTCAGTACCAGGAGATCCAGAGGAGCAGCAACACTGAGGGATTCTCCACCCGTGTTTGCCTGCTGCTGCTCATCGCCAACATCCTACGCATCTTCTTCTGGTGAGGCCAGGGGAGAGAAGGGTCACTGGGACAGATTTCAAAGTGAACAGAATAAACTATTGAATGCTCACTCACATGTTGAAACAAATGACTTGGGAACATACAGCAGTTTGCAGGTTATCGTGTTTACATTAAACATATGCATAGAAAAAAACTATGTTTTTTGAGCATTGTCTGTACAGACACTGAATTTTGATTAGTTACCGTAATGTCTACCTACAGGATAGGGAAGCAGTTTGAACTGACTCTGCTCCTCCAGAGTGTGGTGATGATCATCACCATGCTAGCTATGCTCCACCTTTGCTGCAACATCCAGCAAGCCAATCGGATCAGCACCAACCAGCACCACTTCACAGGTAACCAAACCATAACCACATCAGGCATATGTCCCTACTTGTAGGTTACTGTAAAAACACATGTATTACACATTTATTAAGTCCCAACCATTAAGTCCACACACTCTTTAATATCACCTGAGAGGCAATAGATATGGCTAAATATGCTGCATGTACAGTACTTGCCAATTACAGCTCATCACATTTGACAAATGATCACTCATCACATACAATACATATAAGCCTATGTAGTGGAGCTCTGTTTCAACACTGAGCTCTTGCCAAAAGGGGGGGCCATAGGAGAAGGTATAATCACTTGGGCCTCTGGAATATCTTTCTTGTTCTATTGCTCACTTGCTCTCTTTCTCTCACACACTCTATCAGTCTTACGTCATTTCTTGTTTAGATTTTTGGATGTTATAGATGTTTATGTTTACGCCTGGGGTCCTTTTGAATTAAGTGATTTTATTATTATTATTTTTGTTATTATTACGAGGATTATTGTGAGAAAAGGGGAAATGTTGGATGGAATAATGCATATGGCTGTCACGTAAAAGAGAACAGCGGCTGGGGTCAGCGGAGCAGTGGCTGGGGTCAGCGGAGCAGCGGCTGCTCCTCAACTCTCGGTTGAGAGTCGAGGAGCAGAGTTCCGAAAGAGATTTCTACTTTTCAATTCACGTTACATCCTTTCCTTACATTTCACGGTGGCAGGGTTTTTACAACTAATGCCGGTTTGCCAGAGGCTGATGCCGTGCAGGTGTTTGTACCCATGCATATACATATACACACACTCTCATTCAAATAAACACATACAAGAACACACAGTAGTGCCAGACCTGCACACAAACATATAAAGTAGGCATTGCTGTTATGATTTCAGTTCTCCTTGATGTCCTTTGTTTTAAATTTAGTTTTTATTTTTACATTTTTTGCATTGTTTGCTGTTTTCTTCTGTCTTTTCCTTTTTTCTCTTCAGTTCATTCTCTTGGTTGTTGGTGGGCAATGGAATTAATTGTATATTTTTTTTCGGGGGGGGGCTGTGGGAGGGGTCTCGAATGGTTGAGGGAAAGCTATTGGGGAACTGTGGGGAGATCTTGGAGGGTTCGGGATTCACAAGATTGTGATGATGAAAAATATATGTCATAGTTTACTTTTTCATCACTATCATGCACACGCATTTTCACACACAAGGATGGCTCTGTTGCGGAAAGACTGATACATGTTTGATAGTGTCTTGATGCTGTATTGTTTGTCCTTCATGTTCTAATGCTTTAATGTTACCCCTTGTGTTTTTTGTAATAAATAATTATAAAAAAAGCAAAACAAACACAACATTCTTGGTCCGCAACTCAAATTGACCATAACTATCATAATGGCCACTAGCACAAACTATTTAGCAATCGGACAACTTTTATTTTGAAAAGTACAGTATTACGATATTAAATCATGCAACCAATCCATAGTAAAACCTTTAAATAATATTACACCCTTGAATAATGCAACATTCCACAAGCATGTGCAGGCAAATAAAGGGTTTATTTTCTAAATTAGCTGACAATACACCGCTGACTCCTACTCGCTAACAACATGCTTCATGATCAAGTAATGTTAGCATATCGATAATGAATGCTTACCCCTTCCATACGACTATAAAAGTAGAGTAACGCTGTCATAGTGTCGTACATATTATTGTAATATAGGCTACACAGCTAGGTAACGTTAGCTAGCGAAACAGAATCATTTCTATATCTTCACATAAACATGCTGGCTGTAGCTGAATGCTGACATTTAGCTGAACCATAGCTTTGATGGTTGCTCTTAACTTTAATTCGGTAGGTAGTTTAAGGTTATCTTAGAAAAAAAACAGGCTTCATTTGATCAATATCAAGTCATATGAGGTAAAAGCAAATTGCGAATTTTAAAATATGAATAATTCCCTGGGAAGTTGATTCATGCCTGGACCTTAGTGTCACAGTGTGGTCTAGCAACAAACAAACAAAACACTGCGACATTTACAGAATGTATCCGGCTGTTACTAGTTCAGGTAAAACCTCAAAGCTGTTTCAAATCATTGCTTTGCTATTATGAGTTGACTCAATGAGACATTTCTGTTTAGAGGGGGGCGGGTGTCGTGCGTTACCTCTGAGGTAGTGGTCGAGACGTGACAAGGTCACAAGTTTACATTGCAGTACATTTGTAGCATGTATGTAAAGACCCTTTTAGAGTGACTGGCTGTACTCTAGTAGCCATTGTACTGGGGACCCGGGAGGGCCAGAGTCTGTCCAAGTTCATGCTCAGTCAGCTTTTATGGACTGGATTTATGGGTAATTATGTTTGCACACAGATTTTAATCTCTTTCAGCACAATTACAGAGCCAATCTTAAGGCAGCTTTTTATTAGGCTGCAGACTGAGAACTAAATGAAATCTCGTAATATTCCAATAATTTAAAAGTTATTAGATCCCTAACTTCTTGGCACTAATAATGTACCTTTTCATGTTGATTGATTACTGAAGAGAGGTTAAGTTATTCATGGTGAGGTTATTCATGGTGTAGATATCGGTGAGTAAGTATGGGGTGTGTGTACCCATGCGCGCGTGTCTGAGATTGTGTTATACTGTAGATAATCCTTACTGGGGATGTGAGAGCGAGTGTGTCGGAATGAGAGTTTAATTTCCTGGTAGTCTTGTCATGAGTATTGTCTTCTAAGGCAGAGTTCCAGACTGTCTCAATTTGTTGTCCCCTGTTGGGAGCTGGAGAGTCTCACTATTTACTCCATCCATTCTCATCGTGCTCCCAGGAGCTCAGCATCCAAACCAATAGAGAATTCTGTTTTGACTGCTCCTAATCACCCTGTCCACAGACACTACAGTAGACTGTCAACGACACAAGAACGCTACTTCCTTCTGCTGAAGGGCAGGCAACGTGTCTGATTTCAGAGGGGATGGAGGGGTGTGATGGTATATACTCAGAATAGCCCTTAACCCCCCACCTATCCCCTCCCCTCGCTCCCCATCTGAGACCTGCTAATCACTACTGTACTTTCCTTACCTCAGGGACATCCAGCTCTATGGCAGCCAGCACAGCAGCACCTGTCCCCATGTAACCGTACCACATACAGTGGTTGCTCCACTAAAAGTTTTGCGATTATGCTGCGGACTTAGAGGTAATTTGTGGTTAAGTACAGTACCCTGCGTCACCACTTCATTGCTCCAGACCAGTGCTAAAGGGGAGTTGGAGCACTGATTATGCTTTTGGGTCCTACTGTGTCTCCAACTGACAATGAATGGGCGACATAAACCTAAACAGAAACTTATAATTGTGCACGACTTCAGTAATACTTACTAAAACTGTTGTTATATTAAGGTTTTTATGCTTTTATTTTGCTCTTACTGTAGTACTGTAGGCCACTCCCGACCAGTCATGTTGTACAGCACCTGAGTGGCGCAAAGGTCTAAGACACTGCATAGCATTGCAAGCTGTGTTGCTACAGATGCTGGTTCAATACCCATGCTGGCCTCATGAGATGTCTGTAGGTTTTTGGTTTCTCTCCCTCTAAAAATGGAAATAAATAATTCTAAATAACATACTGGCTTTATTTACAAATTAGTAACAATGTATCACCCCATGTTTAAGAATGGCCTTTTTCTCAATCATTTTACATTATTTAAAAACCATCATCTCCAAAATATTGTTTTTTAAACCAAGCGATTATTATTAATTTAGAATTATATAAAAGCCCCTTGGATATTCTCACAGATATATTATTAACCCTGTTATTAGCAGGACAATACAGTTGAAGTCGGAAGTTATACGGAACATATACCTTAGTCAAATACATTTAAACTCAGTTTTTCACAATTCCTGACATTGAATCCTAGTAAAAAATCCCTGTCTTAGGTCAGTTGGGATCACCACTTATTTTAAGAATATGAAATGTCAGAATAATAGTATAGAGTGATTTATTTGAGCTTTTATTTCTTTCATCACATTCCCAGTGGTCAGAAGTTTACAAACACTCAATTAGTATTTGTTAACATTGCCTTTAAATTGTAGCCTTCAGGTTACAATAAGTTGGGTGAATTTTGGCCCATTCCTCCTGCCAGAGCTGGTTTAACTGAGTCAGGTTTGTAGACCTATTCAGAAGTTCCATAGTTATTTAAACTACATTTTAGTTGGAGTTAATAAAATTATGATTAAACTACTCTTTCAAAATGCAGATGTTTATTTAGTTATGGATCATTAGGAATAACTGGGAATAAATATCACTGAATTACAGATATTGGAACAAAGTTGTCAAATTGTTGCTTACTGGAAAATACTCTTTCAAACACACATGGTCACGTTGTACTGCGCCATTGTGGCTATTAGCAGGTAGCTGGACAATAGACTTGCCTAGAAGGAGGGTAGGGGAGGAATTCTATCGTGAAATGTATTTCTAAGTTAGGTTGGCTGTATCACAACCGGCTGTGATTGGTTGCAATTTTCAGTTTAATCCATCAGAAAAGACAAAACAAAAAGCATTATTATGTATCACACCTGACGGTGATTGGGAGTCCCACAGCGCACAATTGGCCCAGCATTTCTCTATAAAAAGAAATGAATGTTTTGGCCTTTATAAATATTATTTTGTCCATTACTCAATGTATAGTATTATAATAGCCCATTGTGGGCTATTAGCAGGACAATATACCTTTACCAACACCTCTGTATTTTGATACTTTGTGCATGGGGACTCCTGAGTGACGCAGTGCAAAATGCATTGCTACAGATGCAGGTTCTATACCCTTGCCGGCCACCACCGGGAGACCCATGAGGCGGCTTTTGGTTTTAATTTAGAATCCTCCAATCCTCTATGTGTAAATATTAGTGGAGAGTCACGTCATATTTGTCTATATACTGTAGGCCTACCGGAGGCGACATGAGTCTCACTAGTGTTGAGTAATGTGCTGGTAAAAGTGGTGTAGGTCTTATTTAAAGAGCATGTTGAAGTTCCATCCTAATGGAAACCCAGAGGGTTTTTCGTTTTGCTTGGATTAGAAACACTGTAATATTAAGCAAGTAGCAGTCAAAAGTTTGGACACCTACTCATTCCAGGGTTTCTTTATTTTTACTATTTTCTATATTGTAGAATAGTAGTGAAGACATCAACTATGAAATAACACATAAGGAATCAGTTAAGTACAAATTCTTATAAGGACAGCCTACTCCTTCCGCCCATCGGGGAATTGAACCCTGGTCACCCGCATGCCCGCACGACACGGGGATTCTTTAGCTAAATAGCCCAGTATTGTAGGCTACTCCCGACCGTCACGTTGTACAGCGCCATGTTTTCCGTTCCATCCTATTGGAAGCACAGAGGGTTTTTCCGTTTTTGCGTCTTGGAATAGAAACACCATAATATTAATCAAATGAATTAAGCAACATTTCTTAAAATCAGACACGTATTATATGTGCTTACAAAAAAGGTTTTAAATTCTCTAGTACAGCCACTAATGAAGGCTATCAAATGCCTCTCAAAGATGCTCTCTGGTGGTCAAACTAGCACTAACTAGTATTAATGATACCAGTGGTTCACACTTAAATAACGTGCCATAGAATTCTGCAGCACCATGTAAGCTGCGCCTTAGTACTCTGCAACTTTCAAAGAACAAACCACTGAACACACACACACACACACACACACACACACACACACACACACACACACAACAATAAACCAAAAACACTCATGCAGACAAGTACCTGTGTTGAGAGATGCCATTTAGCTTCCTTTAGTGGGGGTTACCTGAGGTCAGTAGGTAGTATATGTGCATAAGATACCCTAAAGGCACTCAATGGTAAAAAGAAATATGTCCTAGCAGGTGTTTTCTCAGCACATTATTTGGAATAGCACCTCAAGGACTAGTCCATTAAAGTACCACCAGGAAATAATGAGAGAGTGCTGTATAATGTGTTGTAATGTGGACTGCACTACGTTCAGTGTTATTGTCTCTGCTCACACTTGAATGACTTTGCTCTGACTTCCACTGACTGCCCAAAGGCCATACATAACAGGTTGCCCTTATGATGCAGGTTTTAGACGTGGACTGAGGAAAAGGGGAAAAGGAAAAGATGTACAGATGTGTTATTATAACCCTTTTAGCAACTTTTAAGTTGCAAAAATGGATGATGAAGGTACTGTTTTTTTCATGCTGCCGAGTGCTCCAAAATAATGTTTCAAGAATTACAAACTAATTGAAACTGACTGAAAGATGGGGAATTAAATGGAATGAAATGAGCATTTCTCCTCAATACATCAAGGTCCCTAAAGAAAGGTTTACTCGCTTTATTGTCGGTGAGAGTCAACATCATGTGTGACGTGTGTCTGGAGTGGCAGAATGTTTTCTTTTGCAGTTACATTTGCTCTGACTGTTTCTGAAAGACAAAAACAATTATAAATTGTTGTGGACCTGTAAACAGAACGTTTGAATCAATAATGTTTTACGTTGACTTTTTCCCAAACCTAAATATACGGCACTGCCCGTGAATTCTGAAACATTGTCTACTTGGATTACAGTAGGCCTACTTACAGTTGTAACGCACTTCCATGCAAAATATCAACCCATGCGCATCTGTCTGTTCACCTGTTAAATTATACTGCATGTTATAAACTGCTCTCCTTTTCAGAGGCGTAGAGCAAAGACTGGAATTATAATAGCCTGTTTAATAGGTCCAATTAATTGACAGATGCATATGGGTGTTGTATGGCTACTAAGGGAATATGAACTCACTATGGCCAGAAAAGATGAGGAATTTATTCTGCATTGGTTGTGTTATAAATCGATTTTCGCTCCTCTCACTAACAGCAATCTTTTTTCATCTTATTATATTTAGCTACCTGTTTTTTTGTTTGTTATGAATAATAGTGTCATCATATATTCCCCATTTGCACAAGGCTACTACGCCACTTTTGTCTTGCAATTCAATACTTCAACCACTAGAAACTGTGCATACAGATGGTCTAAAGCACATTCTCGCGTCAAGTTCAGTTTTTATTAATGCCAACTTTTGCGTGACCCTAAGCATGATGGGACGTTAACTGCTTAATTAACTCAGGAACCACACCTATGTTGAAGCACCTGCTTTGAATATATGTTGTATCCTTTATTTTGGCAGTTACCTGTATGTACTAATGAATTAACAGAGCCATCTACTGGTCACAACTGCACCCACCATCCTGTCTGTCCATTGCTCTTTGCCATACACTACGTGTAACTGTGTAGAAAATGAGGGAATGGACAGCGGCTGTGTTGTTGACTCAGAGGTAGGCTTCCTTGAGTAGTGATGACTGTGTACAGTGAGTACTTATGCCAGGTGCCTTAGTGGAGTGGTCTGTTTGTTTTGGATGAGTTTGGCTGTGCTGCTCAGTGTAGTTTGGGTCTACTCTACTGCGGGCTGGACTGGGACCGCCAGTCTGTCTGCCGCTCAGGTGTGACCGCTCTCAGCACAGGCTGAGCGTTTATTACTCCCCTGTATTTACACAGAGGTGTACACTGTGTGTAATTAAAGCCTAGATAAGTCAAATGAAGCTAGCGGGGTGTGTAAGTAGAGTACAGTTGGTGACATAAGCTGAATATAATCAGTAGCCAACCCTTCAGTTTTGTTGTTCTTCAGTTGGTTTTGCTGAAGTTAACTTAATTGTTATGTTGTGCTTTTGTCCATGGCTCTGACTGTGTGCTTGTTTTAGAATCATCCCCATGGGAATGTTTGCATAAGCTCTGTTTCTGGTTAGGTGTTGGTGATATGCCTGGGCCCTCTTAAACATGGAGAACTCCGAGTGCTCAGTCCTCTTCTGGGAAAGGTCGAGTCAAACTACTGCCAGTGGCTACTCCCACAGGGTCATATGAATTATTAAAAAGGGCAAGAAACGCAGCAGATAGCCTACGCAGCAGACTGACTTGTAGTTAGAGAGTGTAGGAAGTATCTTCGCGTGACCCCGGTGTTTGTACTTTATTTTGTTGATGTTTTTCATCGACATTTTTGTGGCGCCTTTAATAGTGTCGCACCGTATTGACATTGTGCAGAATTCCAAATCACGGTGCCTCCTGTCACCAATACATATTGACAGTAGCTGCACTGTGGGCCTGTCAGAATACCGTTGGTTATTTGTGGCCAATTTATTTATTCATGAGCTCATCTTTGACCTAAGTGTCCTGGTTCTCAAACCCCCCCACCCACACATACACACACACACAGCAGTGTAAGATGGGAAAACAGGACTTATTACACCAACACCATTGATCACTAGTTCTCCCATGACTCTGACAGTACTGTCAATCCAGAGCAGACAGAGGGCTCTATATGTTTTGTATGCTCCCAGAGGGCTGTCTATAGACGGGCTGCAATGCTACAGCTCCCTGTTAACTACAGTATATCTCAATCCCCTCTTAGCAGACACTATTCTCTTTCTACCACTGTCCCAATTTCCCCCTACCTTCCCTCTTATCTCCAGTCATTGAGGCCTTAATTAATCTCTCTTGTCTTCCCCCCTCTCGCTTCCTGTGAGTCAGAGGATGACAAGGTACAGGTGTGACAGACAGGTTGCTGAAATTGGCTCCCTAGAGCAGTGGTTCCCAACCTTTTTTTAACCTTGGCACACCTTGATGGGATAGAAAATTCTGCAGCATATCTAAAATGTCCCTATTAATTTATTGAGTGGTAATGACCTCCATCTCATCCATTCTGCAAATCATCTATTTTCTGTGACAAATGTTTTTTATAGATTAAACAGGGTTTATTTTAAAGGGAAATGTCTACATTTCTGAACTTCATATTCATCATCTCCAGCACCACCCCAACATATCTGAAAATGGCACGTTTCTATGTTTTGTGGAAAAAAGATGGAGGAAGATAAGTGTTTTCAATGACCTCATCGGTGTGCATTGGGATTTTAACCAATTATGAGTAGGCATTGCCTACTAATTGTCTGTCATTGGAAACACTTGTCCATTTTTTTGACTGCAAGACAAACTCACTATTTTCACATAAGTTGGAGATGATGAATATAAAGTTTCTTCTGGGAAGGCTTCCATTCAGCCACAAGAGCATTAGTGAGGTCGGGCACTGATGTTGGGCAATTAGGCCTGGTTCGCAGTTGGCATTCCAATTCATTCCAAAAGTGTTTGATGGGGTTGAAGTCAGGGCTCTGTGCAGGCCAGTCAAGTTCTTTCACACCGATATCGACAAACCATTTCTGCATGGACCTCGCTTTATGCACAGGGGGATTGCCATGCTGAAACAGAAAAGGGCCTTCCCCAAACTGTTGTCACAAAGTTGGAAGCACAGAATCGTCTAGAATGTAATTGAATGCCGTAGCATTTAGTTGGCACTATTCATTGGGGCAGGTAGCGTTCTCATGGCATCCGCCAAACCCAGATTTATCCGTCGGACTGCCAGATGGTGAAGCGGAATTCATCACTCCAGAAAACACATTTCCGCTGCTCCAGAGTAAAATGGCAGTGAACTTTACACCACTCCAGCCGACGCTTGGCATTGCGCATAGTGATCTTAGGCTTCTGTGCGGCTGCTCGGCCGTGGAAACCCATTTCATGAAACTCCCAACGAACAGGTCTTGCGCTGATGTTGCTTCCAGAGGCAGACGATTGTTATATGTTACGCGCTTCAGCACTCGACTGTCCCGTTCTGTGAGCTTGTGTGACGTACAATAACACGATAACAGCATTTACAGAAGACCGGGACACCTCTAACAGGACAGAAATTTGACAAACTGACTTGTTGGAAAAGTGCCATCCTATGTCGGTGCCACTTTGAAAGGCTCTGAGCTCTTCAGTAAGGCCATTCTACTGCAAATGTGTGTCTATGGAGATTGCATGGCTATGTACTTGATTTTATACACTGTTGGAGAATATTTAGAGGTCAAAACTTTCCGTGGGAATTAACGGAAATAAATGCAAATTAATATTAATATCATTTAAATTGAATGTTTTTTTTGCGTAGGATATATTTACCTTTCATATGGAGACGGAAACGTAAACCTTTTACCTTATCATAAGTTGACATATTTGCAAATGATGAAATCCTTCCAATAGAAATAAAAAAACTATTTAGTTACGAATTGAACTTTAATTAAATTAGTTGACTCTTCACATGGGATGATTTCACTGAACAACAAAAGGGAATATTGAATGATCCCCAATTATCCATCGCATCTCCCAAAAATATTTTCAACATACATCTGTAAAATAATAACTTCTTTGATGAATTTAAGCAAAACTCCCTCAATTCCCTGGCTTAACTTCCCATGGAAAATACCAGAAATTTACTGGTTAGTATCCGACCCTTTGCACCCCTACCTGTCGGCAACAGCTATGGCTGAAATAGCCAAAGTAAAATGATACAACTGACTTTGCTTGTGATGTGTGCCACAGAAATGATACAAATATAATAGCCTGAGAGCACTGGACTTGAAACAATGATGTACAGATGTAACCACACGCCATTTAATGTATTATGACGGGCACTAGTGCTCCGAAGTCTAAATTACATGTGCATTCCACAGGTCACGTTTATAATTGAGTGTTCAATTTATTTCATCAGAGGCCTGTTCCTCTACCAGCTGAAACAGACGAGTAAATGAGGCAAAGCATGGCTGACCATTCAACGAGGGTCAGTGTTGGGTCAAACTTTAGTCTGTCAAAAATGTCAAACATAATATGGTGTTCAGCGGCTAAGACTGCTCGCCTTGTGTCAAACCACAAGTTCTGATCTGTTCTTGAAGTAATGGAGTATTTCCATTTTTTTCCTGTTCTGATTCTGGGAAGTTGCTAGTGTATGTCTCAGGCTGAACCCTCACCTCTCTGGATGCCTCATTTTAAATAACCTCATCACACATTGCACACAGGGAGCCCCTGGACACCTGCCGAGATCATCCTACTGCCACACACCACACTGCTCGCTGTTCTCCTCTCGCTACCATTTTCTCAAATCTTCCACAGATTTGATACTGGAAATACTAATTTCCAACTTTAACCTCTTGAAACTCTGGGGGCGCTATTTCATTTTTGGATGAAAAACGTTCCCGTTTTAAACAAGATATTTTGTCACAAAAAGATGCTCGACTATGCATATAATTGATAGCTTTGGGAAGAAAACACTGAATTTTCCAGAACTGCAAAGATATTGTCTGTGGGTGCCCTAGAACGGGAGCTACAGGCAAAACCAAGATGAAACGGCAACCTGGAAACCAGCAGGATTTTTGAGGCTCCGTTTTCCATTGTCTCCTTATATGGCTGTGAATGCGAGAGGAATGAGCCTGCCCTTTCTGTCGTTTCCCCAAGGTGTCTGCAGCATTGTGACGTATTTGTAGGCATATCATTGGAAGATTGACCATAAGAGACTACATTTTCCAGGTGTCCGCCCGGTGTCCTCCGTCGAAATTGGTGCGTCTTTTTCAGCTGCTGGTATTTTTCCATGCGATTCTGAGGGGAAAGCAGGCTTCCACGAACTGCATATCAATGAAGAGATATGTGAAAAAACACCTTGAGGATTGATTCCAAACAACGTTTGCCATGTTTCGGTCGATATTATGGAGTTAATTCGGAAAAAGTTTGACGTTTTGGTGACTGAATTTTCGGTTCGTTTCGGTAGCCAAATGTGATGTACAAAACGGAGCGATTTCTCCTACACAAAGATTCTTTCAGGAAAAACTGAACATTTGCTATGTAACTGAGAGTCTCCTCATTGAAAACATCCGAAGCTCTTCAAAGGTAAATGATTTTATTTATTTGGTTATCTGGTTTTTGTGAAAATGTTGCGTGCTAAATGCTACTCAAAATGCTAAGCTAGCTTAGCATACTCTTACACAAATTAGTGATTTTCTATGGTTCAAAAGCATATTTTGAAAATCTGAGATGACAGTGTTGTTAAGAAAAGCTTGAGAGCAGGCGCATTATTTTCATTTTATTTGTGATTTTCAGAAATCGTTAACGTTGAGTTATGCTAATGAGCCTGAGGCTTTATTCACGATCCCGGATCGGGGATGGGGAGTATCAAGAGGTTAAAAGGCAGAGAGATACATACACACAAACTTAACACCTTCTTTGCCTGCTTCGAGGAAAACAGAGTTTATGCTTATGAGGACTGTGGGCTCCCATTCTCTGTAGTCAATGTGAGTAGAAATTTCAAGCGTGTTAACCTTTACGAGGCTGCTTTCCTGGACGGCATCCCAAGCCGCGTCCTCAGAGCATGCGCAGACCAGCTGGCTGGAGTGTTCACGGACATATTCAACCTCTCTCTATCCCAGTTTGCTGTTCCCACTTGATTCAAGATGTCCATCATTGTTCCTGTACCAAAGCAAGCGAAGTCACTTAGTTCAGTTACCTATCGCCCGATAGCACTCATCTCGGTCATCACAAAGTGCTTTGAGTGGCTAGTTCAGGACCATATCACCTCTTATCTTGCCCGACACCCTGGACCAGTGGTCGCCAACCAGTGATCTTCAAGGAATTCCGAGTCATGGCAGGTTAGAGGCCTGACGGAGTGGTGACAGGAAACCAACGACAGGTATTCAATCCCAGTCCTATTGACGACAGTTTACCCAAAAGTATTGCATGGTCTACAGTGTCAAAAGCTTTAGACAAATCTATGAACAAGGCGTTAAAGACCTCATCCAGCCGAGCTAAGGTATGTTCACTCTGCCACCATCTAGCAGACAGAGACGGTACAGGTGCATCAGAGCCAGGAAGGAGAGACTGAGGAACGCCTATCACCAGCCGGCTACCTGCCTGGGACTCAGCCCTGCACCTTGAGACTAAGCCCCATGTACACTGAGTACACACACATTAGGAACACCTTCCTAATATTGAGCTGCACCCCCTTTTGCCCTCAGAAGCCTCAAATAGTTGGGGCATAGACTCTACAATGTGTCAAAAGTGCTACACAGGGATGCTGGCCCATGTTGACGCCAATGCATCCCACAGTTGTCAAGTTGGGTGGTGGAACATTCTTGATACCCACATGAAAAACCCAGCAGCATGAAAAACCCAGCAGCGTTGCAGTTAACACTCAAAGGGTAGCATTCCAGAGAGACATAAGAGACTGTAACGTTCTTTGCCTCACGGAAACATGGCTCACTCGAGACACGCTATCGGAGTCGGTACAGCCAGCTGGTTTCTTCCATGCGTCGCGCTGACAGAAACAAGCATCTTTCTGGTAAGAAGTAGGGCTGGGGGTATGCCTTATGATTAACGAGACGTGGTGTGATCATAACAATATACAGGATCTCAAGTCCTTCTGTTCACCTGACTTAGAATTACTCACAATAAAATGTCGACCGCATTATCTACCAAGAGAATTCTCTTCGATTATAATCACAGCCGCATATATTCCCCCCCAAACAGACACATCAATGGCCCTGAATGAACTTCATTTGACACTATGTAAACTGGAAACCACATATCCAAAGGCTGCATTCATTGTAGCTGGGGATTTTAACAAGGCTAATCTGAAAACAAGACTCCCTAAATTCAATCAGCATATCGATTGTGCAACCAGGGCTGGTAAAACCCTGGATCATTGTTATTCTAACTTCTGCGACGCATATAAGGCCCTCCCCCACCCTCCTTTCTGAAAAGCTGACCACGACTCCATTTTGTTGTTTCCAGCCTATAGACAGAAACTAAAACAGGAAGCTCCCATGCTCAGGTCTGTTCAACGCTGGTCCGACTAATCTGATTCCACGCTTCAAGATTGCTTCGATCACGTGGACTGGGATATGTTCCGCATTGCGCCAAACAACAACATTGACGAATACGCTGATTGATGGCAGCATTCGCGCAAAACTGAAAGCGCGAACCACTGCTTTTAATCAGGGCAAGGTGACTGGAAACATGACCGAATACAAACAGTGTAGCTGACACCCTAGACCTCAGGTGGTTGAAGAAATTTGGCTTGTCACCAAAAGCACACAAACTTTTACAGATGCACAATTGAGAGCATCCTGTCGGGCTGTATCACCGCCTGGTACGGCAACTGCTCTGCCCACAACTGTAAGGCTCTCCAGAGGGTAGTGAGGTTTGCACAACGCATCACCGGGGGCAAACTACCTGCCCTCCAGGACACCTACACCACCCGATGTCACAGGAAGGTCATAAAGATCATCAAGGACAACAACCACCCGAGCCACTGCCTGTTCACCCCGCTATCATCCAGGCGAGGTCAGTACAGGTGCATCAAAGCAGGGCCCGAAAGCAGGGAGCGAGAGACAACTTCTATCTCAAGGCCATCAGACTGTTAAATAGCAATCACTAACATTGAGTGGCTGCTGCCAACATACTGACTCAGGGTAGCCTAGTGGTTAGAGCGTTAGACTAGTAATCGAAAGTTTGCAAGTTCAAATACCCAAGTTTACGAGGTACAAATCTGTCGTTCTGTCCCTGAACAAGGCAGTTAACACACTGTTCCTAGGCCATCATTGAACATAATAATTTGTTCTTAACTGACCTGCCTAGATTAATAAAGGTAAAATAAAAAATAAAAACTCCAGCCACTTTAATAATGTAAAATTGATAAAATGTATCACTAGCCACTTTAAACAATGCCACTTAATATAATGTTTACATACCCTACATTACTCATCTCATATGTATATGTATATACTGTACTCTATACCATCTACTGCATCTTGCCATCTTGATATAATACATGTATCACTAGCCACTTTAAACAATGCCACTTTTATATGTTTACATACCCTACATTACTCATCTCATATTGTACCCGATACCATCTACTGCATCTTGCCTATGCCGTTCTGTACCATCACCCATTCATATATTCGTATGTACATATTCTTCATTCCTTTACACTTGTGTGTATAAGGTAGTTGTTGTGAAATTGTTGGGTTAGATTACTCGTTGGTTATTACTGCATTGTCGGAACTAGAAGCACAGGCATTTCGCTACACTCTCATTAACATCTGCTAACCATGTGTATGTGACAAATCAAATTTGATTTGATTTGAACCAGTGCGCCTGGCACCTACTACCATTCCCTGTTCAATGGCACTTAAATATTTTGAATGGCACACACACATGTCTCAAGGCTTAAAAATCCTTCTTTAACCTGTCTCCCCCCTTCATCTACACTGATTTAAATTGGATTTAACAAGTGGCATCAAGGGATCTTAGCTGTCACCTGGTCAGTATGTCAAGGAAATAGCAGGTGTTCCTAATGTTTCATACGCTCAATGTATATAGTCATTGAACGCTGGTCACTTCATATTCTGTTTATTTACTGTTGTTTACTCACTGTATGTATATACTGTATTCTCGCTCACAGCTCATTCTAATATACCTGCTTCTGTACATATCATTTTATTTTCTGAGTTATATACTGTCTATACACACCACATATACACACCACATATACACACCACATATTCTGGATTCTCACACATGTTCACTATCTACTATGGATTGTTATTTCTTGTTTAGATAAAAAAATAAAAAGTGAAAATTGTATTTGTGAGACATTCTACGTAAACATTTTGCTGCACCTGCTATAACAATAAACTTTGATATTTGCTCCTCCCTACTTGATTGATTAATTAAGGTCACTAATTAGTAAGGAACTTCCCTCACCTGATTTGTCTTAATTGAAAGGAAAAAACAAAAACCAGCAGAATGAGTTTGACACCCCTGCATTAGACTACACCTGCAGCCATCAAAAGGAAATGAAAAGATCTCCCCTATTTCATAAGATGGCACATAAAAGCCCATCTCTGTATGGTGTTTGCCTCTGTACTGTATAACAGCTGTGATATGTCTGGCAAAAGAATTGTGAAGCGGTGAGGGTGGGTTTGTGTGTGTGCGCTCGTGTGGGTTCGTGCACGTGGATGCAAGATATCTGGTGACTGTTTTTGTGGGTTTTGGTTGTGACGCAAAAATGGTCTGAAAAATGTCCAGCCCTGTTTGCGCCTAGAGCTCTCCCTGAGGCGTTGAACGTCTCCCGTCTCCTCCACCTTGTCTCACACTGGGCTCACTGAGAACAGCCCTGAGCATCAGCCAGCCCTCCATACAAACCTCTCACTCTAAGAAACACAACACCTTCCAGAGTCTGTGTCCCAGAAATATCAGGTCCGTTTTAGTGTAACGCCAGTCTGGCATTTTACAGTGGGCTGCTCTAACCTTGCATTGGCGCTGATACCCAGTAAGGGTGTGATTAGGCAGAGTAGTGTGGTGCCTCCAGCCCCTTGACCCTGACAAGCTCCTATTAATTAGCTCTATTGGCAGGAAGGATCCAACACGCACACTTGACGCATCAATTGGCTGAACCCTGTCCCCTATCTCAGAATGCTGTTTCAGATCAAAGTAAGAATAATATATGCTAGAACTGACAGACTGAACAGGGAATGCAGAGAACTCAAAAAACCTGTTTGGACATAAGGAAACACCTATTGTCTATGCTGTGCAACCGCTGTTAATGGAGTGAGGACATAAAATGCCAGGGGGAAGTAGAGAGACAGAGGAGTGAAAAAGGCATAAAAACTATACAGTTTGGTGGAGTTCTAGAGATTCAGACAGAAAGGCTGACAAGATTGAGTCAACCGCTTATGATTTGCAGGGGAATGGTAAAGGATATGTCCACATCCACCAGAATAAACTGGCCGCACTGTCCTCAATGTCTGACCCCACTGTCCTCAATATGTCTTGGTTGGTGATCGTCCCAAGCCATTGTCAGAGAACGCCCCCCCCCCCATCCCATCGTCCACCACCATGTCCTTGCCGTCTCATTGCTCCATGATGCTCTGTGGTTGCCCCGGGAGGGAGGGAATAAACTGCTGTAACGCCCACTGCCCCACCGTCTGACTGGAATATATACTGAACAGAAATATAAACACAACATGTAAAACGTTGTTCCCATGTTTCATCAGCTGAAATAAAAAATCCCAGGAATGTTCCATACACACAAAAAGCTTATTTGTCTCAAATGTTGTGCACACATTTGTTTACATCTCTGTTACTGAGCATTTCTCCTTTGCCAAGATAATCCATCCACCTGACAGGTGTAGCATATCAAGAAGCTGATTAAACAGCATGATCATTACACAGGTGCACCTTGTCCTGAGGACAATAAAAGGCCACTCTAAAATGTGTAGTTTCATCACACAACACAATTCCACAGATGTTTTAAGGGAGTGTGCAATTGTGGCATGCTGACTGCAGGAATGTCCACCAGAGCTGTTGCCAGATCATTTGTTTATTTCTCTAACATAAGCCGCCTTCATTCTTTTAGAGAATTTGGCAGTATGTCCAACCTTCCTCACAACCGCAGACTCCGTGTAACCACACCAGCCCAGGACCTCATAAGTCTTCTTCACCTGCAGTATCGTCTGAGACCAGCCAACCGATTAAACTGTGGGTTTGCACAACCAAATAATTTTTGTTGTCAGAAACCATCTCAGGGAAGCTCATCTGCATGCTCGTTGTTCACACCAGGGTCTTGACCTGACAAATGCTCACTTTTGATGGCCACTGGCATGCTGGAGAAGTGTGCTTTAACGGATGAATCCCGGTTTGGAAGACAACGTGAATGGCGTCATGTGGGCAAGCGATTTGCTGATGTCAACGTTGTGAACAGAGTGCACCATGGTGGCAGTTGGGTTGTAGTATGGGCAGGCATAAGCTATGGACAACAAACACAATTGCATTTTATCGATGGCAATTTGAATGAACATAGATACTGTGGCAAGATCCTGAGCCCCAGATACTGACTGGTTCCCTACTTTTTTTGTTGTCATTTAGCAGACGCTCTTATCCAGTTACATACTTTTTTGTACTGGTCGCCTGTGGGAATTGAACCCAAAACCGTTTGTATACCAACTGAGCCACACGGGACCTATCTGTGGCCCATTCATTGTCTGACTCTCAGATGCAAAGCTGTATTGCCAGTCATGTGAAATCCATAGATTAGGGCCTAATTCATTTATTTCAATTGACTGATTTCCTAATATGAACTGTAACTCTGTAAAATATTTTAAATTGTTACATGGTGCATTTATATTTTTGTTCATTTGCTCTTTATTTAATTGTCCATTTTAGACTGACATTGAAGCAAGATCAGAGTAGTTGGCATACCTCCACACTATTGTCTCGTTCCCCGTGTAATGTAATGTCACTTATACTTTATTTCTCTCCCTTAATCTTTGATGTTGCTTTCACTCATTCCCCAACCCCCTCCAGCCATCCCTCTTTCCCAAAACAACTAGTCATTTTGCATTGCAACTACAGTCCATTCGGAAAGTATTCAAACCACTTCCCTTTTTCCACATTTTGTTACTTTACAGCCTTATTCTAAAATCGATTGAATATTGTTTTTCCACCTCACCAATCTACACACACCCCATGATGATAAAGGGAAAATAGTTTTATTTCAAATGCATTTTTTTTTTAACATACCTTATTTACATAAGTATTGAGACCCTTTGCTATGAGACTCGAAGTTGAGCTCAGGTGCATCCTGTTTCCATTGATCATCCTTGAGATGTTTCTACAACTTGATTGGAACCCACCTGTAAATTCAATTGATTGGACATGATTTGGAAAGTCTAAATAAGGTCCCACAGTTCAGTGCATGTCTGAGCAACAACAAAGCCATGAGGTCGAAGGAATTGTCCGTAGAGCTCTGAGACAGGTTTTTGTCGAGGCACAGATCTAGGGAGGGTACAAAAAAATGTCTACAGCATTGATTGTCCCCAAGAACACAGGAAGAAGTTTGGAACCACCAAGACTCTTCCTAGACCTGGCCACCCACCAAACTGAGTAATCGGGGGAAAAGAGCCTTGGTCAGGGAGGTGACCAAGAACCTGATGGTCATTGACAGAGCTCCAGAGTTCCTCTGTGGAGATGGGAGAAGGACAACCATCTCTGTAGCACTCCACCAATCAGGTCTATATGGTAGTGTTGACTCCTCGGCCCGCTTGGAGTTTACCAAAAGGCACCTAATGGACTCTCAGACCATGAGAAACAAGATTCTCTGGTCTGATGAAGCCAATATTGAACTCTTTGGCCTGAATGCCAAGCATTACGTCTGGAGGAAACCTGCCAACATCCCTCTGGTGAAGCATGGTGGTGGCAGACTCATGCTGTGGGGATGTTTTTCAGCTGCAGGGACTGGGAGACTAGTCAGGACCGAGGGAAAGATGAATGGAGTAATGTACAGAGAGATCCTTGATGAAAACCTGCTCCAAAGTATTCAGGACCTCAGACTGGGGCGAAGGTACACCTTCCAACAGGACGACGACCCTAAGCACACAGCCAAGACCACGCAGGAGTGGCTTTGGGACAAGTGTCTGAATGTCCTTTAGTGGCCTGGCCAGAGCCCGGACTTGAACCCAATCGAACATCTCCGGAGAGACTTAAAAATAGCTGTGCAGCAACGCTCCCCATCCAACCTGACAGAGCTTGAGACATAAATTAGTTTATAAGTTAGTTAGTTGGCCCTAAATGGGTCCCAGTCAGGTGTGTAGCTTGGCATTGTATAGATTAGAGTCTGGAGCCTGGCTGGTGTCATCTGCCTGCTGCGGTAGGAAACCCTGCTGCAGTGCGTGTGTTGCTGTTATGCTTTGCCCTTGAAGCCACTCTCACTGTCTGGCTTGCATTGTTCTTATGTAACTCTTATCAGTACTGCTTTTTTCTCGCTCTCGCTCGCTCTGTTTTTCGCTCGACGCGCTCTGTCTGTCGCTGAATGCGCTCTGTCTGTCGCTGAACGTGCTCTGTCTGTCGCTGAACGTGCTCTGTCTGTCGCTAGCGCACTCTGTCGCTCGCGCTCTGTCTCTCGCGCTCTCATCATCCTGCAGTCTTAATCCTGCTGTGTAACTTCCATTTAGCTCAGAGAACTAGAGATAAAAGCCCTTTATTGGCTCTGTCCTTGTCTTGTCCCGATTCTACCCATACTAAGTCATTACTGACTCCCCAGCTACCTCTTGCCCTCAAAACAATGTTGAAAAATTATTATTTTTATTTTTCTCCCTCAGGGCTAGGAATTATTTAAAAAAATTCTCCAGAAAGGCATGGTGTAGGTAAGGATAAAATGGTGACTTTTCCTTAATGTTTCTCCTGACCATAAGGTCACGGGGACATTACAGCCCATGCTCCCTTTGTCCCCCCAGGACACTTCACTGTAATAGCACACAATCGGGAACAATGTGGAAACCAGAATATAGAGATTAGAGTTTAATAAATAGAGTTTAATGACTCATCATTCCCTGTATGGCAGGAGAGTTCAGGTAAAACTCACAAATGGATGATGCGCGAACAACTGTCATCTTGCTGTGCTCTTGTAGAAGTGGTTAGAGGGAAGGCTGTTATGTAGGCGCAGGGCAGACCGATTGTAATAGCAGTGTGTGGAGGGAGGAGAGGAGAGTGTGAGGTGATGCGGCAGGATGCACACTGCACTGTGAGGTACGTTTTATTTGAACATCAGCCGGGGTAGGCAGGCCAGCTGCATGTTTAGAGGATGACAACAGGATAGGAGAGAGGAGTGGTTGAACACAGATGGATTCACCTTGGTGAAGGAGGGTGGTCAAGCGTGTAGTGTACTGCTCTGTACGTTTTTAGCATTCTAAGAGGTAGGCATGACAGTCAACAAAGAGCCTAGTAGACAAGGTTTGGTCAATTCTTATTGCTGGTGTGTTTACACACGCTTAATCCATGTGAAGGTGACTTGTGTGATAGTGATCACCAGGTGAGCAGCTGGAGCAGTGAGGAGGGCCCTGATAAGGGAAAATGCACAGAGGGACTAGCAGGTCCTGCTCGATATGACGCCTGTGAATTATCTGCTACCCAGCAGACACATTATCAATAGAAGACTTCCTGGTCAGATAAGACCGGTGTAAATAATAGATCATCTGAGAAAAGGCTGAGGGGGGTGAGTTTAGGTATTTCTGGTCAGACAATTGAATCTATCTATCAGACCACTTTCCAGACAATGCTCTTTTCTTGTCGAAGATATAGAAATTACAATGTCACCTTGACTGTGCCTGGTGGTGTTTTTTCACTTGGCTCGTGACTGGACAGCTAGACAGTGGTCAAAGGCTGTTGTTGAGGAATGACCTTGTCCTCTGTTTTTGTATGTCTGTCTTGAACCAAGTCTATGCCATGAATGTGTGTACAAAGACCATTAGAGGATTGTTGTGATAATGTTTACTTTATGCTTTCCAATATGAAGACTTTAGAACATATAAATGAACTGACAACTCTTATAATAGGGACTGTTCTACACAGTGCATTTGGAAAGTATTCTGACCCCTTGACTTTTTCTAATTGTGTTATGTTACAGCCTTATTCTAAAATGGATAAACCATTTTCCCTTATCAATCTACACACAGTACCGCATAATGACAAAGCAAGAACAGGTTTTTTGAAGATGTTGCAAAAAACTAATTTGAAATAAAAAATGAGCAGCTGACCGATCACTGCAGCTGTACATGGTCCATCTGTAAATAGCCCACCCAATCTACCTACCTAATTCCCATACTGTTTTTATTATATTTACTTTTCTGCTCTCTTGCACACCAGTATCTCTACTTGCACATCATCATCTGCTCATTTATCACTCCAGTGTTAATCTGCTAAATTGTAATTATTCACTCCTATGGCCTATTTATTGCCTACCTCCTCATGCCTTTTGCACACACTGTATATAGACTTTCTTTTCTCTACTGTGTCATTGACTTGTATGTGTTATTGGCTTGTTTATTGTTTACTCCATGTGTAACTCTGTGTTGTTGTCTGTGTCACACTGCTTTGCTTTATCTTGGCCAGGTCGCAGTGGCAAATGAGAACTTGTTCTCAACTAGTCTACCTGGTTAAATAAAGGTGAAATAAAAAAAATTACCAAAGAAATTTCGACCCTTTACTCAGTACTTTGTTGAAGCACCTTTTGGCAGTTAATACAGCCTCAACTCTTCTTAGGTATGACGCTACAAGCTTGGCACACCTGTTTGAGGAGTTTCTCACTTTCTTGGTAGATCTTTTCAAGCTCTGTCAGGTTGGATGGGGAGCGTCGCTGCACAGCTGTTTTCTCTGACATACACTGTCAACTGTGGGACCTTATGTACAGGTGTTTGCCTTTCCAAATCATGTCCAATCAATTGAATTTACCACAGGTGGATTCCAATCAATTTGTAGAAACATCTCAAGGATGATAAATGGAAACAGGATGCACCTGAGCTCAATTTCGAGTCTCATAGCAAAGGGTCTGAATACTTACGTAAATAAGGTATTTCTGTTTCTAAAATCCTGTTTTAACTTTGTCATTGTGAGGTATTGTGTGTAGATTGATGAGGATTGTTTTTTTAATGTAATCCATTTTAGAATAAGGATGTAAAACCAGAAAAGATTTGAAAAAGTCAAGGGATCTGAATACTTTTCCGGATGCACATTCCAACTGCTGCTCTGTCAGAACGTTACCAAGGTGGCAGGCGTTCTCGGGGTGTGATTATCGCATCACCCAGTCTGACCCCTGTCTAATTACCATCCGGCCTTCATTAAAAAGTCATTATTTAGATGGGATGTCCATTGACCTGCCTACTTCCTCCTTCCACAGTCTATATTTTTTCACTCTGGGAGTTGTCAGAGAGCTGCACGGGCCTTTACCGGGATGTGTTCAGGGAGGTGTCAGAGAGCTGCACGGGCCTTTACCAGGATGTGTTCTGGGAGGTGTCAGAGAGCTGCACGGGCCTTTACCAGGATGTGTTCAGGGAGGTGTCAGAGAGCTGCACGGGCCTTTACCGGGATGTGTTCTGGGAGGTGTCAGAGAGCTGCACGGGCCTTTACCAGGATGTGTTCTGGGAGGTGTCAGAGAGCTGCACGGGCCTTTACCAGGATGTGTTCTGGGAGGTGTCAGAGAGCTGCACGGGCCTTTACCAGGATGTGTTCAGGGAGGTGTCAGAGAGCTGCACGGGCCTTTACCAGGATGTGTTCAGGGAGGTGTCAGAGAGCTGCACGGGCCTTTACCGGGATGTGTTCAGGGAGGTGTCAGAGAGCTGCACGGGCCTTTACCGGATGTGTTCAGGGAGGTGTCAGAGAGCTGCACGGGCCTTTACCAGGATGTGTTCTGGGAGGTGTCAGAGAGCTGCACGGGCCTTTATGTGTTCAGGGAGGTGTCAGAGAGCTGCACGGGCCTTTACCAGGATGTGTTCTGGGAGGTGTCAGAGAGCTGCACGGGCCTTTCCCAGGATGTGTTCAGGGAGGTGTCAGAGTGCTGCACGGGCCTTTACCAGGATGTGTTCTGGGAGGTGTCAGAGAGCTGCACGGGCCTTTACCAGGATGTGTTCTGGGAGGTGTCAGAGAGCTGCACGGGCCTTTACCAGGATGTGTTCTGGGAGGTGTCAGAGTGCTGCACGGGCCTTTACCAGGATGTGTTCTGGGAGGTGTCAGAGTGCTGCACGGGCCTTTACCAGGATGTGTTCTGGGAGGTGTCAGAGAGCTGCACGGGCCTTTACCGGGATGTGTTCAGGGAGGTGTCAGAGAGCTGCATGGGCCTTTACCGGGATGTGTTCAGGGAGGTGTCAGAGAGCTGCATGGGCCTTTACCAGGATGTGTTCTGGGAGGTGTCAGAGTGCTGCACGGGCCTTTACCAGGATGTGTTCTGGGAGGTGTCAGAGAGCTGCACGGGCCTTTACCAGGATGTGTTCTGGGAGGATGCTGGATGATTGATTAATCAGTTCTAACCTGTTTGGCCAAGGAGGTCATTGCAATCCACAAGGAGGTCATTGCAATCCACAAGGAGGTCATTGCAATCCACAAGGAGGTCATTGCAATCCACACAAAATAGACTAGTCTATCTCTTCTGCTCTGACAGAATAGAAACATTTGTTATTGTAATAGGTTAGTTGTCTGTGTCTGTCTTGTAGGCTACCTCAGAAAAGGAGTCGAGGACAAATCCTAACTTGGAAGTATGTGTAAATGTGTCCCTTTAAGTAAATATCTTGTCATAGAGGTGACGTCAATGGGACATTTGATGTCATGCAAAAGTTTGAGTTACCCACACTTTAAAATCAAGTCTTCTGCCTGACTGTCAAGTTTAGTTTATTCTCTTAGATTTTTATGGAAAGTATCTTGAAAAGGCCCACCTAACATGACCTGATTTAGTGAGCATTCAGGGATGTGATTGCCATGGTTTGTGTTGCCTGTGAAATTATCTTCCAGGATAAAATTGTGTACTACTATGTGTATGAATATTACAATGACATATAATGCAAATCAGTCCTCATGATTTACTTTCATAAATGTTAATTGAACACAGGCAGGGGTTGATGTGTGACTGACCCAGGTCAGAACCATAGGACACTGCAGCAGGGCCACAAGACAATAGAATAGTACTGCAGTCATCTACTATATATAGCAAAATGCAAATATGGATATGCCTGAATGGCTAAATGATTTAGAAATTGTATTTTAATTCCAATTTAATCGGTGTACTTAGAGCTGCTTAATTGAATATAAGCTTAATGACATAGCTATATCAGCACGGTCTTTGTCCTTGTTCAGAATATTCAAAGAGCTTATGAGAAGGGTACAGGACATTTTCTTTCTCCGGTAGAATTTGAGTAGAGCCTCTTTCAGGTGCACATTACTGCTCTCTGATCAGCTGTTATGCCCATGTCAGTCTGTCTGGTACCCAGTCAGTCTCAGATGCTGTAATACAGCTGTAATCGAAACCCCCTGTCACGTTCGTTCAAATTCAACTTGATGAATACAAAAATCCTACTTTTTGACTAGGGGCAAGATTGTAATGACTTTTTGGGCTCTGCAGTGTTCCTATGTAAAGTATGACGTGAAAGAGGTGATGCTTGAAGAGGAAACATATTGTATGTTTTGTTTCCATGTTGAGTATGTGCAGTGACATACCTACTTGTGTAATATGAGACAGGACAGTGGTCTAGTGTTTCCTAATGAGAGGCCAATCAGTCCCACTGCTGACTGAGGAAACCAGGCCCTCTGTGTCTGCTGCTTTCGTTAAAGCCTGTGCTCCCCAAACCTCCGCCTGTCCTGCAGGCTTCCCCTCTGACAGCCAGATCTCTGCCCATGGCACATGGGCATAGGTGCCATGTTTTAAAGATTTCTAATTGAGAGGTGCTTTATTAGTCACAGTCTGAGTGATGCTGAGTAAAATGTGTGCAGACCACGCTGACTATGTACGCCTACTTCCTGTTATTCTCTTGGTTTGTCTGGCAGATCTGATTTAATGGTTTTATTATCTTGGATCCAACCTAACTGGATCCAACCTCCCTTTGAACAATCGATACTCGTGGGCGTACTATGAGCTGAAATGGCAGTATCTCTGTGCCGATGGTTGACCTGTCCCAGAGTCATGGGTTCAGAAGACAGACAGAGAGGGTGGCTGGGTTGGCCCTGGTGACCCAGCAGGAGGACAGCAGTGCAGGGATGGCATCTGGAACTGGGACTCCCTTGGAACTGGGGCATGGGGCCTGGGGTGGGATTTGGAGCCTGGGGTGGGCTGTGATGGAGTAGACCCATCACGAGCTGGGTCTCCTCTGGCTGGGAGGCTCAAAGTTGGCTCTATGGATGATGAGTTAGGATATTCTGGGCCTCTCTCGAGCTGTCTTTCTCTGGATATCTCTGTACTCTGCATGACATGAAATGCTTAGAGTGAAGTGTGTCTTTCTTTCCCTCTCCTTTTCCTTGTTGTGGGCTGAGATGGACAATCTTGATGGGGCGCTGTAACACTGCTAACACTGGCAGCTGTTTGTTGTACTGCCTGTTTTCCAGATGACTGGCAGAATGTAAACCCTAGATGGCATCCTAGATGTGGTTAGGGTGGACTCCGCTGTAAACCTGTTTGCCCTGGGTTACCGACACTGTCACGATGTTTGAAGAATTTCCATTGAGCACTTTTGTTTGTTGCGGTTTTAGTAATTGAAATGTTTGATCTTTGAAGGGCTGTTGAAAGAAGAGGCACCTCACCTCCCCACGTTTCCTCCTCAGTACAATACCTTCTTGTGTGGGTCTTTTGAAGTGCGGCCTGTCAACACGTCTGCTCTCCTCTCCAGACTGGCTAAGCTAAGCACAACACTGTCAGGGATCTCACTGATCTCGCCTCGGATGCTGTAGCAGCCTGGATGGCAGAGAGAAAGAAAGGGGGATGACAGGAGAGGTTGAAAGGAGGAGATGAGAGGGACATTTACTGATTTGTTCTTTTAGATGTGATTCAGATGCATTGGTTATGTTTCTTCATTGTGTTTTACTTGACAATTTACTGTAGGTGTTTTTTGAGTGTGCAAATAAAAATGTTAGGCTTTTAAAAGGAGAGGTGGAGTGAATAGTTAGAGGGAGCTATACTGTATTTGGGAAAAACAGACCACAGTTTGGAAAACAGGGCAAGCTGTAGTAGTGCCAGTAGTGATTAGCCCGTCTAATTTAAAGGGGAGAGAAGCTTTCATGTGCCCGACAAAGGACAGAGCTTTTACCTGAAGCTTCCAGCACACTAGAACAGAGGGAGGGGGGGGCGTGTAAAATCAGATTTTTCTGCAGGTGAAAATGAAGTCCTGTGAGGATTATTTTTTGAGTAAGGCCTCTCAGCTAGGCCCTGTTCAGATTCTATCAGTGTCAGCGTCTGGCTCTACAGATATTATTCATGGTGGTGGGCCCTGGCCCTCCCTGCAAGGACGGACGCGACACTGCGTGTGCGTATGCGTATGCGTGTGCGTGCTGTCATAAGCGAGTGTACGCGTCCTGTCCCCCTCTCTGTTCTGATCATCCATCCTGCCCCCCCCCCCCCCCACCCACAGATCCTATCTCTGTGTTGGATCTGTAGGAGCGTAATCATTAATCATGCACGCTGCTCGGTGCTCGCTATGAGACGTCTCACTCTGCCTCTTCCACAGTGCCGTGGGCCCGGCAACGGAGGTGATGTGTAGCGGTCTGTGTTCCTGACAGGTGTGTCCCACCACCGCCACTGTTCCCCCTGGCAGGTGCTGCCGTGTGTTGTGTGCAGGCGCTCAGAATGCAGAACCAAATGACAATGCGCGGAACACAACCACTTCCTATATGGAAGGTCACAGTCCAGTCGGCTCACTAACAAATGGGCTCTTATTTAACTATCAATCCCATTCAGTTGATGTCAGCTCATTCTATTCCCCCCTCTCCAGTAATTTCAAAGGAATATGAGGCCATTGATCATGTGGGATGTCTTGTGAAGAGCTGACTGGTCCTATATATACCATTACCAGACAGAGGACCTCTGACACAGTATGCATGATTGTCTCTGGATTTTAGGTCACTCCTAGCTACTCTTATTTCAGCTTGTGACCCTCAGGGGGGTCTCTTTAGTACTCTCTCTTTCTGACTGTTCTTGTCTTTTATGTCATGCAGTCATCCTCATTCTCTCTCCTTTTAGGTTGTTTGTCCATGAATTGCATTAGAATACAATTAGATGAACAATGGCAATAATAACGTCACTGAAGCAGTTCTGGAACTGTATTTAAATGCCTCTATTTTCTGTGAACAGTCTTCTCTCTAGGGCTCTGCTACTATATACAGTAGGCCGACCCTATTGGGCTGCCAGTGCAAACAGAAAATAATGGATGGAAGTTTAAATATTCTTAGAATATCTGAATAATGAATATTTGTTACAGTGAGAAAAGAGCTCTCGGTCTGTGACCACATTTTTTTTCAGCTGCCATGTTGCGTCCCTTTCTCATTGGTCAGAGTGTAGGCTTCGCCTCAACGGCTACATTTGACTTTACTTCGAAAAAGCAGAGCTTGAAAGCATAATCTGGTTAAATGAGTTAAGGAATAGCTCTCTATAGCTTTGTATTGGCTCTGCGTGGTGGAAAGGGCCCAGTGATGACACTTGCAGGGTCCAGAGCCAGATTGTTTTTGATTTGATGAAAAAGCTTCTGAGTCTCTGTTTCATTCACTTACTTGCACTCTATTGATTTGTGTGGTGTGTTCAATGAATGTCTGTGATGGTGCATTTTCTAATGAAGGGATCTCTCTTCCTCCCCTTCTCCCTCTCTTCCTCCCCTTCTCCCTCTCTCCCCCTCCCCTTCTCCCTCTATCACTCCCTCTGTCCCCCTCCCCTTCTCCCTCTCTCTTCCTCCCCTTCTCCCCCTCCCCTTCTCCCTCTCTCTTCCTCCCCTTCTCCCTCTCTCCCTCTCCCCTTCTCCCTCTCTCTTCCTCCCCTTCTCCCTCTCTCCCTCTCCCCTTCTCCCTCTCTCTTCCTCCCCTTCTCCCTCTCTCTTCCTCCCCTTCTCCCTCTATCACTCCCTCTCTCCCCCTCCCCTTCTCCCTCTATCACTCCCTCTATCCCTCCCTCTCTCCCCCCTCCCCTTCTCCCTCTATCACTCCCTCTCTCCCCTCCCCTTCTCCCTCTATCACTCCCTCTCTCCCCCTCCCCTTCTCCCTCTATCACTCCCTCTCTCCCCCTCCCCTTCTCCCTCTATCACTCCCTCTCTCCCCCTCCCCTTCTCCCTCTCTCCCCCTCCCCTTCTCCCTCTCTCCCCTCCCCTTCTCCCTCTATCACTCCCTCTCTCCCCTCCCCTTCTCCCTCTATCACTCCCTCTCTCCCCTCCCCTTCTCCCTCTATCACTCCCTCTCCCCCCTCCCCTTCTCCCTCTATCACTCCCTCTCTCTCCCTCCCCTTCTCCCTCTATCACTCCCTCTGTCCCCCTCCCCTTCTCCCTCTATCACTCCCTCTCTCTTCCTCCCCTTCTCCCTCTATCACTCCCTCTGTCCCCCTCCCCTTCTCCCTCTATCACTCCCTCTCTCCCCCTCCCCTTCTCCCTCTATCACTCCCTCTCTCCCCCCCTCCCCTTCTCCCTCTATCACTCCCTCTCTCCCCCTCCCCTTCTCCCTCTATCACTCCCTCTCTCCCCCTCCCCTTCTCCCTCTATCACTCCCTCTCTCCCCCTCCCCTTCTCCCTCTATCACTCCCTCTCCCCTTCTCCCTCTATCACTCCCTCTCTCCCCCTCCCCTTCTCCCTCTATCACTCCCTCTCTCCCCCTCCCCTTCTCCCTCTATCACTCCCTCTCTCCCCCCTTCTCCCTCTATCACTCCCTCTCTGCCCCTCCCCTTCTCCCCTATCACTCCCTCTCTCCCCCTCCCCTTCTCCCTCTATCACTCCCTCTCTCCCCCTCCCCTTCTCCCTCTATCACTCCCTCTCTCCCCCTCCCCTTCTCCCTCTATCACTCCCTCTCTCCCCTCCCCTTCTCCCTCTATCACTCCCTCTCTCTTCCTCCCCTTCTCCCTCTATCACTCCCTCTGTCCCCCTCCCCTTCTCCCTCTATCACTCCCTCTCTCCCCCTCCCCTTCTCCCTCTATCACTCCCTCTCTCTTCCTCCCCTTCTCCCTCTATCACTCCCTCTCTCTTCCTCCCCTTCTCCCTCTATCACTCCCTCTGTCCCCCTCCCCTTCTCCCTCTATCACTCCCTCTCTCCCCCTCCCCTTCTCCCTCTATCACTCCCTCTCTCCCCTCCCCTTCTCCCTCTATCACTCCCTCTCCCCTCCCCTTCTCCCTCTATCACTCCCTCTCTCCCCCTCCCCTTCTCCCTCTATCACTCCCTCTCTGCCCCCTCCCCTTCTCCCTCTATCACTCCCTCTCTCCCCCTCCCCTTCTCCCTCTATCACTCCCTCTGTCCCCCTCCCCTTCTCCCTCTATCACTCCCTCTGTCCCCCTCCCCTTCTCCCTCTATCACTCCCTCTCTCCCCCTCCCCTTCTCCCTCTATCACTCCCTCTCTCCCCCTCCCCTTCTCCCTCTATCACTCCCTCTCTCCCCCTCCCCTTCTCCCTCTATCACTCCCTCTCTCTTCCTCCCCCTTCTCCCCCCTCTCTTAGATCTGGACCTTCGCTACTTCTGGAGCTGGAGTGCGTTTGAGGACTACCTGCTATTCTGTTTTGCCTTCACGGTGCTGTGTGCCTTCCTCACCCTTCTCCTGCTGGACTCTGTGCTGTTCGTGGAGGGCCTGGGCTCCCTGGCCGTGCTGTTTGAGGCCATGCTGGGGGTGCCACAGCTTTTGCAGAACTTCCACAACCACTCCACCCGCGGCATGAGGTGAGTGAGTGGCCTGGCAGGCTGGCACACACTCCATGAAACCTCTGTGGGGTTCCTAATGTTGAGTTGCAGCCCCTTTTGCCCTTAGGGCATGGACTTGACAAGATGTCGAAAGCATTCAACAGGGATGCAGTTATGTCAAGTTGGCTGGATGTCCTTTGGGTGGTGGACCATTATTGATACACACGGGAAACTGTTGAGTGTGAAAAACCCAGCAGCGTTGCAATTCTTGACACACTCAAACCAGTGTGCCTGGCACCTACTACGATACTCACTGAATGGCGCACATACACAATCCATGTCTCAGTTGTCTTGAGGCTTAAAAATCCTTTAATCTGTCTCATCTTCATGTACACTGATTGAAGTGGATTTAACAGGTGACATCAATAAGAGATCATAGCTTTCACCTGGTCAGTCTGTCGTGTGTGTGTGTGTGTGGGTGTGTGTATACAGTACGAGTCAACATTTCAGACACACCTACTCAATTATTTGTATTATTTTCTACATTGTAGAATAGAATACGCTAGGGAGCCAGCCAGTTAACGTTAGCTAGCTAGTTAACAGTACACTTTAGCTTAAGACATATAGCTATCTAGCTAGCAAGATAAACCATGAATCTAGCTCGGTAAACAGCATTTAAGATCACACACGTAATGTTAGCTAACGAGCCAACCAGCTGACATTAGGTAGTTAAACAACAATGAACAAAGTGCCAACAATGCCACAGTGTTGGGAGCTCGCTAACATTAGGCTCTAACTAGAAAAGCAAACAGCTCTGAGAAACAAATAGTAACGTCAGCTAGGGAGCCAGCCAGCTAATGTTAGCTAGTTAGCTAGCAGTACACTTTAGCTTGAAATGAAACCACTTTCTGTCAAAATTAAAAACGTGTAATATCTAAAAATGTAGATAGTCTAACAATAGCTATCTTACCTGTACACATCATCATGCATGATGAACGCTTCTCCCTGTCAGGAATGCCATACCACAGTTGCCCTTAGTTTGAAGATGTAATCCGGAGACAGGTGTTTTCTTCATCTCTTTCATATTCTAATTCCACTGATTTCAAAACTTGATCCTCCAGAAAGTGGAGAGCAACACTTATGCAGCTCCACTACAAAATACATAAAAAATCTTGTTTTTCAGGATTACCAACACAGACTGACGAGCTCAAATAGACAGCAGCCTTCAATATGGCAGACCAATCCGCTCTCATCTCTCGGCATGTCCAGCCCACTCATTTATATCAGCCAATCATGGCTAGTGGGAAGGTTGTTAACTTTTTCTGTGGCTTAACCAACAAGGCTCGTAATTTTGTATTTACAGATGGCATACAGATGAACCACACATGCGGAGATCATCCTTTCACCTACTCTGCGTCTCAAAATTATAACATTTGGACTCAGACCAAAGGACAGATTTCCACCAGTCTAATGTCCATTGCTCATGTTTCTTTGCCGAAGCAAGTCTCTTCTTATAATTGGTGTCCTTTAGTAATGGTTTCTTTGCAGCAATTCGACCATGAAGGCCTGATTCACGGTCTCCTCTGAACAGTTGATTTTGAGATGTCTGTTATTTGAACTCTGTGAAACATTTATTTGGGCTGCAATCTGAGGTGCAGTTAACTCTAATGAACTTATCCTCTGCAGCAGAGGTAACTTTGGGTCTTCCTTTCCTGTGGCTGTCCACATGAGAGCCAGTTTCATCATAGCGCTTGATGGTTTTTGCGACTGCACTTGAAGAAACGTTCAAAGTTCTTCGTGTTCAGTATTGACTGACCTTCATGTCTTAAAGTAATGATGGACTTTTGTTTGTCTTTGCTTATTTGAGCTGTTCTTGCCATAATATAGACTTGGTATTTTACCAAATAGGGCTATCTTCTGTATACCACTCCTACCTTGTCACAACACAACTGATTGGCTCAAATGCATAAAGAAGGCACACCTGTTAACCTCTCTGGCCCACCCGAGACGCAATCGCCCCACCTTGCCAACAATAAATGCAAATGCACTACGTCAAATGCTAATAGCACTCGTTAAAACTCAAACTTTCATTAAAACTCACATGCAGGGTACTCAACTCAAGCTACACTCATTGTGAATCTAGCCAACGAGTCAGATTTGTAAAATGCTTTTCGGCGAAAGCATGAGAAGCTATTATCTGATAGCATGCAACACCCCGAAATACCAGAAGGGGACGTAAACAAAGGAATTAGCGTAGCCGGCGCTACACAAAACGCAGAAATAAAATATAAAACAACACGAGCTTCTTTGATGGCACTCCTATATGTCCCATAAACATCACAATTGGGTCTTTTTTCGGTTAAATTGGTCCTTGTATACCCAAAATGTCCATTTATGAAGACCGTCAGATCCAGGAAAAACACTGTTTTTAAACGCAACGTTATTTTTTTAAATTAAAAAAGTTGCCTATAAACTTTGACAAAACACTTCAAACTACTTCTGTAATCCAACTTTAGGTATTAGTAAACGTTAATAAACGATCAAATTGATCACGGAGCGATCTATATTCAATAGATAGAAGTTTTCAAAACGAAGTCCATTTTCTCACGGACATTTTTTCCAGGTGCGCACCTGAAGACAGGATGTGCTATTCAGTGATCTAACCAAGGATAAAGGTCCCTGGTAATCACAACACTGGCGACATTGTGTGGAAGCTGTAGGAATTGCAAGCCCAGTCCGATCATTTATGGCAAGCCATAGACAATACAGAGACTGGCGGATGGATTTTTTCTTTGTCGATTTTGTGATCAGTTTTCCTTGCGATTTTGACCACGGAACTCGTTCTGTTATAGTCACAGACACCATTGAACCAGTTCTAGAAACTTCAGAGTGTTTTCTATGCACACATACTAATCATATGCATATACTATATTCCTGGCATGAGTAGCAGGACGTTGAAATGTTGCGCGATTTTTAACAGAATGTTGAAAAATGTGGCCCGATCTCTAAGAGGTTTTAATTGAAATGCATTCCAGGTGACTACCTCATGAAACTGGTTGAGAGAATGCCAAGAGTGTGCAAAGCTATCATCAAGGCACAGGGTGGCTACTTTGAAGAATCTCAAATATAAAATATATTTTGATTTCTTTAACACTTTTTTGGTTACTTCACATGCTGAAGCTGACTCTGAAGTTCAGCGAGGCAATACGGAACAGAGGCTGGCCTCCTAGAAAGAGGGACCACACTTAGGTGACTAGTAGTGATAGTAGCTATAGTACTAGAATAACACACTGAGAGAGCATACTACCCACTGATCCACCACTATAGAGACACCCAGAGACAGAGATGAACCGGGCCGATTGGGTGAGCAAGTTGCCACCCAGAGCCACGGTGCAATCACGTCAAGGACAAAGACATTACAGTCTAGCACCAGGGCTGTGACATATTGATTGTGTTAATATAAAATATGAATTACAGTTGGAAACCATATAAATGAGCCCTCATTCCTCCATTGCATGCTTAAACTGTGCTCTTGATGGTTAATTTGCCTCATAAAAAGCTGTGCTGCCTGAAGCATGTCTCCACTCTGACTTATCTACATGGAACTGAGGACGGACGAGGAAGGATAGCTTCTGTTAATGTGCTGAGCTGTGACTGCTGTCTCATAGTATGGTTATTCTGTCTTGGGGACAAATGTAACTGATTGTATTTGGACTACAGTAGGGTTGGGCAGTATACCGTATACCAGGGTATTTGGAAATACCTACGGGATGGTTTTCATATACCATCAATACCGTTCAAACTATTTATTGGAAGTTTTTTAATACTTTTTAATGTTTCTAACTACTTTTTAAGTAAATACCTGCAGTCAATATGCAATATGTTACAAGAGAAAGCTGATTGAGTTAATTTCGCCTTTTTACATTATGAAGCTTACCGTACTTCCCCAGAATAGTTTGTTATAAAGAGCACAATGGGAGAAAGCGGGAGCTGATGAGTCTATAGCGTTCTACAGTGCATTTTGGAAAGTATTCAGACCCCTTGACATTTTCCACATTTAAAAAAAATAAGAAACTGAAATATCAGATGTACATACAGTGGGGCAAAAAAGTATTTAGTCAGCCACCAATTGTGCCACCATAATTTGCAAATAAATTCAATAAATATCCTACAATGTGATTTTCTGGATTTTTTTTCTCATTTTGTTTGTCATAGTTGAAGTGTACCTATGATGAAAATTACAGGCCTCTCTCATCTTTTTAAGTGGGAGAACTTGCACAATTGGTGGCTGACTAAATACTTTTTTGCCCCACTGTAAGTATTCAGATCCTTAACCAGTACTTTGTTGAATCATCTTTGGCAGCGAACCACCGCATTTAACCATGGCAAGGTGACTGGGAATGTGGCAGAATACAAACAGAGTGGTCATTCCCTCCTTAAGGCAATCAAACAGGCAAAACGTCAGTATAGAGACAAAGTGGAATCGCAATTCAACGGCTCAGACACGAGATGTATGTGGAAGGGTCTACAGACAATCACGGACTACAAAAGGAAAACCAGCTACGTCGCGGACTCCAATGCCTTGCTCACAGTCAAGCTAAACACGTTCTTTGCTCACTTTGAGGATAACACAGTGCCACCGACACAGCCAGCTACCAAGGACTGTAGGTTCTCCTTATCCGTGGCCGTCGTGAGTAAGACATTTAAACGTGTTAACCTTTGCAAGATTGCCGGCCCAGATGACATCCCTAGCCGTGTCCTCAGCTGGCTGGTGTGTTTAAGGACATATTCAATCTCTACCTATCCCAGTCTGCTGTCCCCACATGCTTCAAGATGGCCACCATTTGTCCCTATTCCCAAGTAACTGAACTAAGTGACTATTGCCCCGCACTCACTTCTGTCATCATGAAGTGCTTTGAGAGACTAGGATTATATCACCTTACCTGACACCCTAGATCCACTTCAATTTGCTTACCACCCTAATAGATCCACAGACGATGCAATTGCAATGCACACTGACCTATACCATCTGGACAAGAGGAATACCTATGTAATAATGCTGTTCATTGACTATAGCTTAGCATTCAACACCATAGTACACTCCAAGCTCATCATTAAGATGATGGCCCTGTGCGCCGCCCTATGGGACTCCCAATCACAGCCGGTTATGATACAGCCTGGATTCTAACCAGGTTGTCTGGTAGTGACGCCTCAAGCACTGAGATGCAGTGCCTTAGACCGCTGCACCACTTGGGAGCCCAATATATAAGGTCCCACAGTTGACAGTGCATGTCAGAGCAAAAACCAAGCCAGAGCAAAAACCAAGCCACGAGGTCGAAGGAATTGTCCGTAGAGCTCCGAGACAGGATTGTGTCGAGGCACAGATCTGGGGAAGGGGACCAAAAAAGGTCCGCAGCATTGAAGGTCCCAAGGACGCAGTGGCCTCCATCATTCTTAAATGGAAGACGTTTGGAACCACCGAGACTCTTCCTAGAGCTGATTTGTTTCGCAGCAGTGCTACCTGCTGGCAGTAAGCTTCTCTTATTTGATTGAGAGATTCAATCGTCATTAAGTAACATAATGGTTGGGGACACTGAATATTCATGCTCTTTGAAATATTAAAAAATAACTTTTTCCCAAAATTGTTTAACTGCAGGGCACTCCCTCCCTAGGGCTGTGGCGGTGATTGTCAAGCAAATATCTGTCGGTTTCATGGTAATTGACCGTTAATTAACATAAACACATTTAGGATCTCCGGGCTTCCACACATAACCTACAAGCCATTTTAAAAAGTCTAATAAATCCATGAGATATAGCCTACACCTTCACTGGGGCTGCTGGGGCTGCTGCTGGTGGGTTGATGGTGAGCTGGGGCTGCTTCTGGTGGGTTGATGGTGAGCTGGGGCTGCTGCTGGTGGGTTGATGGTGACCTGGGGCTGCTTCTGGTGGGTTGATGGTGAGCTGGGACTGCTTCTGGTGGGTTGATGGTGAGCTGGGGCTGCTTCTGGTGGGTTGATGGTGAGCTGGGGCTGCTTCTGGTGGGTTGATGGTGAGCTGGGGCTGCTGCTGGTGGGTTGATGGTGAGCTGGGACTGCTTCTGGTGGGTTGGTGATGAGCTGGGGCTGCTTCTGGTGGGTTGATGGTGAGCTGGGACTGCTTCTGGTGGGTTGATGGTGAGCTGGGGCTGCTTCTGGTGGGTTGATGGTGAGCTGGGGCTGCTTCTGGTGGGTTGATGGTGAGCTGGGACTGCTTCTGGTGGGTTGATGGTGAGCTGGGGCTGCTGCTGGTGGGTTGATGGTGAGCTGGGACTGCTTCTGGTGGGTTGGTGATGAGCTGGGGCTGCTTCTGGTGGGTTGGTGGTGAGCTGGGACTGCTGCTGGTGGGTTGGTGATGAGCTGGGGCTGCTTCTGGTGGGTTGGTGATGAGCTGGGACTGCTTCTGGTGGGTTGGTGATGAGCTGGGACTGCTTCTGGTGGGTTGGTGATGAGCTGGGACTGCTTCTGGTGGGTTGGTGATAAGCTGGGACTGCTTCTGGTGGGTTGGTGATGAGCTGGGACTGCTTCTGGTGGGTTGGTGATGAGCTGGGGCTGCTTCTGGTGGGTTGGTGATGAGCTGGGGCTGCTTCTGGTGGGTTGGTGATGAGCTGGGGCTGCTTCTGGTGGGTTGGTGATGAGCTGGGACTGCTTCTGGTGGGTTGGTGATGAGCTGGGACTGCTTCTGGTGGGTTGGTGATGAGCTGGGGCTGCTGCTGGTGGGTTGGTGATGAGCTGGGACTGCTGCTGGTGGGTTGGTGGGGAACCTGAGAGTTGGCCAACACAGAGTAAATAATGTAAAGGAGACATATCACTTCCTAATTCACTATAATACAATATTCCCAGATGCCTCCTGTGAAGTTATTTACGTTGTGATGACAGTGTCCCTTTTGACCTATTACAGCTTTTAGATGGTGACATCATACTGGGAGTCTCTAAAGTGTTACATGCTATTGCTTTATATCATGCAATATAGTGCTGTAAATAGTGCTGCAGTATCACTATAGTGGAGAGATGGACAGGAGGATGAAGAGACATGGGGGGGGGGGGGGGTGAGCGAGAGGCAATGAGAGCAAGGTATTGACGTTTTGGTCTCCCGAACAAGAGCCTACCTTGCAGTACTGAATGCATAGCACAGTGCTGGTCACATAGCACAGTGCTGGTCCTTCTCTTTAAGTCAAATAGGTAGTTGTGTGGTCCCTGCTGTGCAGCTGAGCTGAGAAAGCTTTAATCTGTCTCTTAAATGAGCAGGGACATGTAGACACCTCTCTCCCATGGGGCCACCTGGTGAGGCTGCTTCTCCATGGGCCATTGCTAGAGACGCCCAGCCCATACCGCAGCTGATTACCCATGGGAGGCCCAGGGAGAAAAATAACATTTTCCTGATTTACAGTATAAAAATAGCCAAGTGCTGCATGGCTGTGTGGAAATTACTCACCATAGGGGACCTGGGGAATCTACCTCACGAGACTAGCTACCTCCACAGATTCACGCCTTGTTTAAAAAAAATTTTTTTTAGCATAGAGCCATGTAGTGTGTGTGTTTTTTATTTTTAGCATAGAGCCATGTAGTGTGTGTGTTTTTTTTTAGCATAGAGCCATGTAGTGTGTGTGTGTGTGTGTTTTATGTTTGTGTGTGTCATATTCTAATTCCTTCTCCTCTCCAATCATACTGAGCCTGTCATGGAGGCCTGCAGTATGTGAATAACTTCTTTCCTTTGATCAATCCCACTGTTCCTAGGCCGTTGTTGAAGACAAGGATTTGTTCTTAACTGACTTGCCTAGTTAAATAAAGGTAAAATTAAAATGCAACATGAAGGGGCAGATCGCTCAGCACACATACAGTTGTGAACACCACTCTCTGGTGCTAATGTGCGTCTTAATATTTGGTGATCCATAGGGTGCTATAAAGTTGAGGACATAAGGTTGGTACATTTCACATCTTCTCCATACGGGAATGCTCTGGGGATATGGAGTAAAGATATGACGTCCTCTGACTACTTCCAGCTGTGACCTGTGAATCCAATCAAATTGTCGCATGCACACGAATACAACAGGCGTAGACTTTACTGTGAAATGCTTGCTTACGAGCCCCCACCCAACAACGCACAGTTAAAAAGTAAGAAAGAAAAAAAAGGAAATGGTAACACAATAAAATAACAATAATTTGTCCAAGTAAGGGCTCCCAGTCCTCTCCTCTGGATGACTTGAAAGAGGATGCACACACACGTCATGAAACTCTCACCTACTCTCAGGCAATTTCTGGGATAAGCCCTCGCTCAGAGTGACTACTTCAAATTGAGTGAATACCGGAAGAGGATATCGTTTGTTTGTGTGTGGGGTCAAATTCTCTCTTTCTCTCTTGCTTCCTTTCTTTGTTGTCTTGCTCTCACTGGAGTGTGACATTTCAAATGTCTTTGCCTTGCCTTGGTGAGTTTATATCTGTTTTCAGTTCCAGGTGAATGAGTGTATTTGCACCTGTTGAAGAACTGTTTGCAGTGTGTGATGGTACATTTTAGCATGGTGATGGGAGTTTTGAGGGAGTTGAAAGAGCCCACATGTCTTAACCAGGGGATGGAGGCTGATAGGCTGCTGCTGTAGCTGCTGAAGAGTCATTGATCAAACCCGGCCACATGATTGAATTAGAGGCCCTGCCTTTACAGGGAAATCAGCCGAATTATTCATATCCCCTCCAGGCACAGGAGGGGGGGGGGAAGAAGAGAGAGAGGAGCGGGACAATGAAATGACAGGGGAGAGCTCGTCAGTTTAGCATAGCAGTTTCCCTGACTGACTGCAGCTCAGTGTGTGTGTGTGTGTGTGCGCGTGCGTGCGTGCGTGCGTGCGTGGCACTGTCTTTAATGAATTGGAAGTATCGAAATGGCTACTATCCTCCACCTGTATGTTGTGACAGTTTGTAACAGTTTGTCCATGCACTTAAAAAAATGTGCTTGGTGGGTTTTTCTTGAATTACAGTGGTATTTGCGGCCCTGGACTTTGCAACCATGAAAACACTTTAAAATGACATAGTCACACATCATACATGTTTTAGTTTATATTGATCTGTGCAAGTCCTTTATTTGCAAAACTTTGTTTATGCAATCTTTAAAGTACTTAAGGTAAGCAAATTAGAGATCTGTTATTTTGAATGCTAGAAAGTGAACAAAAGTATTAAATATAATGTATAGATCAATAAGTGGTGTGGGGGCTGTGCTTTGGCAAAGTGGGTGGGGCTATATCCTTCCTGTTTGGCCCTGTCCGGGTGTCCTCGGGTGGGGCCACAGTGTCTTGACCCCTCCTGTCTCAGCCTCCAGTATTTATGCTGCAGTAGTTTATGTAATGTATAGATCAATAAAAACAAAGGCTATTAAAATACTTTATTTTTTGTTACTTGTGTCATGTATGTCCCTCAGTTTTATGTCATTGTGTTACTGGCTTGAAAATCACTCACGACAAAGATATAGATTAGAGTTGGGTATGTTGAGCCATTTTATACATTTAGCATCATTACGTCAAGGGCAATAGTATTCTTTATAACAAAGATATTAACACATATTTCAGCAATTTGTGTATTCCTGGAAATAATCTGAATTCATGTAAACATAACAGTTTTAAAGCATGGCTTGTCCCCCCCAAAAATGGGTCTCTTGGCACAACTTACAGGGTAAGTTGAGCTGCCTTGGGATAAGTGGGTGATGGTGCTGGTAGTTCGAAGTTTAATTCATGGAATGGGGTGTGGTACAGTATATTGTATATCTTAAATGGATCTTATTTCAAAGGAGCATAGGGGGTTTCGTGTGTGTGGGTCAGTCACCAGATCTCAACTCAATTGAACACTGATGGGAGAGTCTGGATCGGCGTCCGAGAGAGCATTTTCCACCACCATCAACAAAACGCCAAATGATGGAATTTCTCGTGGAAGAATAGTATTGCATCCCTCCAATAGAGTTCCAGACACTTGTAGAATCTATGCCAAGGCACATTGAAACTGTTCTGGCGGCTCGTGGTGGCCCAGCGCCGTATTAAAACACTTTGTTGGTGTTTGCTTTATTTTGGCAGTTATATCAAATCAAAATCCAATTTTATTAGTCACATGTGCCGAATACAACAGGTGTAATTATTATCTTTGTTAAATAACATTAAACATTAAATAACATTGAAATGTGGCACTTAATGGAACTTAATTCATTGGTCATATGGCAAATACAGCCATGAGCCATGACCATAGTGAGTAACTCTCCATCACCTCTGTCCTCATGCCATTCATGGCCACCATGGTGACGGCTACCAGGAAGTAGAGGCATGTAGTACAGTCATCGCCCATGGTGACAGTTGCTAGGCCTTACAGTGAAATACTTACTTACGAGCCCCTAACCAACAATGCAGTTTAAAAAAAAATACAGATAAGAATAAGAGATACAATTAACAAGTAATTAAAGAGCAGCAGTAAAAAATAACAATCTATACAGAGGGGTGCCGGTACAGACTCAATGTGCGGGGGCACCGGTTAGTTTAGATAGTATGTACATATAGGTAGAGTTAATTAAAGTGACTATGCATAGATGACTACAGAGGGTAGCAGGGGTGTGGAGAGGGTGGGGGCGCAATGCAAATAGTCTGGGTAGCCATTTGACTAGATGTTCAGGAGTCTTATGGCTTGGGGATAGAAGCTGTTTAGAAGCCTCTTGGACCTAGACTTGGTGCTCCGGTACCGCTTGCCATGCTGTAGCAGAGAGAACCGTCTATGACTAGGGTGGCTGGAGTCTTTGTTATGGCCTTCCTCTAACACCACCTGGTATAGAGGTCCTGGATGGCAGGAAGCTTGGCCCCAGTGATGTACTGGGCCGTTCGCACTACCCTCTGTAGTGCCTTGCGGTCGGATGCCGAGCAGTTGCCATACCAGGCAGTGATGCAACCGGTCCGGATGCTCTCGATGTTCCAGCTGTAGAAACTTTTGAGGATCTGAGGACCCATGCCAAATCTTTTCAGTCTCCTGAGGGGAAATAGGTTTTGTTGTGCCCACTTCACGACTGTCTTGGTGTGCTTGGACCATGTTAGTTTGTTGGTTAAGTGGACACCAAGAAACGTGAAGCTCTCAACCTACTCCACTGCAGCCCCGTTGATGAGAATGGGGGCGTGCTCAGTCCTCCTTTTTCCCGTAGTCCACAATCATCTCCTTTGTCTTGATCACGTTGAGGGAGAGGTTGTTGTCCTGGCACCATACGGCCAGGTCTCTGACCCCCTCCCTATAGGCTGTCTCGTTGTCGTTGGTGATCAGGCCTACCACTGTTGTGTCAGGTATGTAATGATGGTGTTGGAGTCGTGCCTGGCCATGCAGGCATGAGTGAACAGGGGCAACAGGAGGGGGCTGAGCACGCACTCCTGAGGAGCCCCTGTTTTGAGGATCAGCGTGGCAGATGTGTTGTTACCTACCCTTACCACCTGGGGGCGGCCTGTCAGGAAGTCCAGGATCCAGTTGCAGAGGGAGGTATTTAGTCCCAGAGTCCTTATTTTATTGATGAGCTTTGAGAGCACTATGGTGTTGAACGCTGAGCTGGAGTCAATGAATAGCATTCTCATATAGGTGTTCCTTTTGTCCAGGTGGGAAAGGGCAGTGTGGAGTGCAATAGCGATTGTATCATCTGTGGATCTGTTGGGGTGGTATGCGAATTAGAGTGGGTCTAGGGTTTCTGTGATGATGGCATTGATGTGAGCCATGACCAGCCTTTCAAAGCACTTCATGGCTACAGACGTGAGTGCTACGGGTCAGTAGTCATTTAGGCAGGTTACCTTAGTGTTCTTGGGCACAGGCAGTATGGTGGTCTGCTTGAAACATGTTGATATTACAGACTCGGACAGGTTGAAAATGTCAGTGAAGACACTTGCTAGTTGGTCAGCGCATGCTCGCAGTACACATCCTGGTAATCTGTCTGGCCCTGTGGCCTTGTGAATGTTGACCTGTCTAAGATCTTACTCACAACGGCTGCGGAGAGCGTGATCACACAGTCTTCCGGTACAGCTGGTGCTCTCATGCATGTTTCAGTGTTATTTGCTTCGAAGCGAGCATAGAAGTAGTTTAGCTTGTCTTGTGTCACTGGGCAGCTCTTGGCTGTGCTTCCCTTTGTAGTCTGTAATGGTTTGCAAGCCCTACCACATCTGACGAGCATCAGAACTGGTGTAATACGACTCGATCTTAGTCCTGTATTGATGCTTTGCCTGTTTGATGGTTCGTCGGAGGGCGTAGCAATATTTCTTATACACTTCCGGGTTAGTCCCGCTCCTTGAAAGCGACAGCTCTAGCCATTAGCTCAGTACGGATGCTGCCTATAATCCATGGCTTCTGTTTGGGGTATGTACATATGGTCACTGTGGGGACAACATCATCGATGCACTTATTGATGAAGCCAATGACAGATGTGGTGACTGAGTGAGGTGGTATGTAAACAGCTACAAAGAATACAGATGAGAACTCTCTCGGTAGGTAGTGTGGTCTACAGCTTATCATGATATACTCAATCTCAGGTGAGCAATAGCTCGAGACTTCCTTAGATACAGTATTGTGGACCAGCTGTTATTTACAAAATACATAATCTGCCATTGTTCTATTCTGCTGTATGTTAATATTGTCATCGTTCAGCCACGACTCCGTGAAGCATAAGATGTTACAGTTTTTTTTTTTTTTTATTTTTTACCCCGTTTTCTCCCCAATTTCGTGGTATCCAATTTTTTTAGTAGCTACTATCTTGTCTCATCGCTACAAGTCCTGTACGGGCTCGGGAGAGACAAAGGTTGAAGTCATGCGTCCTCCGATACACAACCCAACCAAGCCCTACTGCTTCTTAACACAGCGCGCATCTAACCCGGAAGCCAGCCGCACCAATGTGTCGGAGGAAACACCGTGCACCTGACAACCTTGGTTAGCGCGCACTGCGCCCGGCCCACCACAGGAGTCGCTGGTGCGCGATGAGACAAGGATATCCCTACCGGCCAACCCCTCCCTAACACGGACGACGCTAGGCCAATTGTGCGTCACCCCACGGACCTCCCGGTCGCGGCCAGTTACGACAGAGCTTGGGCGCGCACCCAGAGTCTCTGGTGGCACAGCTGGCACTGCAGTACAGCGCCCTTAACCACTGCGCCACCCGGGAGGCCCTGATGTTACAGTTTTTAATGCCCCGTTGGTAGTTTAATCTTCCCCGTAACTTGTCGATTTTATTGTCCAAAGGTTGCACTTTTGCTAGCAGAATTGAGGGGAGTGGGGGTTTATTCGATCACCTTCTCAGAAGGCAGCCCGCTCTCCGGCTTCTCTTTCACTGCCGCCTCTTCACGCAGATCATGGGGGTCGGGGCCTGTTACCTAGGGAGCCGTATATATCCTCCGCCTCGGGCTCGTCAGAGTCGTGAAAGAAGAAAAAGGATTCTGCTAGTCCGTGGTGAGTAATCGCAGTCCTGATGTCTAGAACTTATTTTCGTTCGTAAGAGACGGTAGCAGCAACATTGTGTACAAAATGAGTAAAAAAATAAGTTACAAACAACGCAGATAAACGAACAAAAAACACAATCGGTTGGGGGCACGTAAAATTACTTCCTTTTGCTCCGGCGCCATATTAGTTCTGTAGACATCTCTGTTCAATATCACTTACCCTTCCATTTCTTGACCAGTTGTCTGGGACAGGGAAGATGTTTAAATGTGCCACTTCCAGTAGAGGCTGCTCAGGGGAGGACCGCTCATAATGGCTGGAAAGGAGTGAATGGTATCAAAGACGTATTTTGGGTTTTCGTGTTTGATACCATTCACTCCATTCCAGCCATTACACTTCCTGTCAGCCATTATTATGAGCTGTCCTCCCCATAGCAACCTCCACTGGCCAATTCGTAGGCAACTTTTCTGCATTTGAAGCTACTAAGCCCATGAAACTGGTCTGTGAGATTCTTCATATATCTAGCAAGCTCAGACTCCATGTCTTCAGATAAGACCTTGTTTTATGCTTGTATACACAGGGCATGATGTCTGCTCTGTAACAATATAAGTGCACTATCTTGAGTTCATATGCAAAAATACTATGCATATTTTCTTTATAAAACAAACTAAATATAATCATCATTTGTAAGCGGTATTGTGGCCAAAAGCTCAACTTAACCCCATGGCCATTGGCTCAACTTACCCCAAAGCAAACACTAGCCCACACAGCTACAAGGATGCACTTTCATGTTAAGTTTAGGACCTCATATTGTATCTTATAGACCCCAACTGATGTACAAAACAATCTACTTTGGTTTGGCTACGAACATCATGAAACCTATAACAGAATACATTCATTTGAATTTGTGAAAATCTGTTTATTGGACCTTACTTGCTTGCCACTTTTTTCATGTGGTTTCTTCCTTCACATGAATTGATAACGTCTTCCTAAATATTTGGTCACAATATTAATTTTGAGTATGGTTTCCTAGAAACAAGGGTTGGCTCCACTTACCCCACTGTTGCTACAAGGACCTTGAGCATTCCCTACAGTGGCAAACTGTTATTGGTGGAGGAGTCTTAAAGGGAATGCACAGTGAAAACTGTATTGCATTTGAATTTAATTCACTTTTGAACTAAGGAAGATGTAATTACTATCACCGAAGTCTGAAAAATCTATATATTTGCTCTGTCTGTTGAGCTGTATTTGAAAATCTGTTAGATGAATTTAGTTCCTATGTGTTCATTAACCAATTCAATTAAAACACTCTGTCCATTTATAAGAATTTGTAAGGTTCTTATTGACATAAAATAGACAGAGACCAGTCATCAACATTAACCAATAACGTTTATTCTCGAGAGCTCTGCCTATAATACCATGTACATTGGTTTATATACCTCACATTTCATCATAAATGTCCCTCCTCCTCTCAGATACAATGGCAATATAGTTCACAAGCCTTCTCACATTGTCTACCACCTGTTAAACAATCTACTACAAGCCCAAGGTCTCTCCCCTCCCTGGGTGGGGACAGAATGTCCATTAAGGAACACAGTATTCCAGCTGGTCTGATGATAGCTTCATTCATTTCTAACAAGGAACAGAAAGTCCTTGTTCTAATTATTGACTAAAACTACACACATTATATTCAGTGTTTTGATTATAATAAGAATTCATACAGTGACAGGGTAGTATTCTGTTTAGTTATAGTTCTACGTTAAATGTATACATCATTTAATCATTATTCATATAAATCCCATAACAAAATCCAATCACAAAAATCTATATTTTTGCTATGTCTGTAGAGCTGTATTTGAAAATCCAAACACTCCGTTTTGCTTTGCTTCAGGTGAGATGTCAGCTCACCTACTCATTTTAATACATCCAATGATATCCTTTGTTTATACTTAATTCCTGCTCTAATTTGAATGTGTACAGCACATAACCTGTTACTCCCTGCCATATCTTTGGATTCAGCAAGCAACAGGTCAGATAGTTCGCTAGTTACCGGTAAGCAAGAATGGCTCGTAACTGTATCTTTGGCTGTAAAAGCAATTTACAGCAGTTCTTTAACTTCCCCAAAAAGTAAGCTGGGTTACATGAATTTCCCATGCTCAGGATGCATGCAAGTTGATTACAGAGTCCCTTTTGCAGAGCACATTTAGCAGATGAGTGATTCGAAAACCTGCGAAAAAAGTGGTATGCCAAGTTTCTTGTACTGAAGTTCCAATGAAGTTCCAATGCCACTGGCAGTCCCAGCAGCAAGCATGGATCACCATTTACTGGTAAGTAACTAGCTAACATAGAATAGTAGAGATTATTTAGCTAGCTAGCTAACATTAGTTAATTTATTTGTCAATGTTGAGCCTCCATTAGCTCCGACATGAACCTCTATATCCTTGCTTTCACTGAACTAACATTGGCTGGCTAACTTAGCTAGATAGCTGTTAGCCAAATAACCAAAAATATATTTAAAAAATCTGTTTTGGTGCATAACTCAACACTGGAGCTCCCTAGGTACTGCATGCTCAGTCCCCTCCTGTACTCCCTGTTCACCCACGACTGCATGGCCAGGCACGACTCCAACACAATCATTAAGTTTGCTGACGACACAACAGTGGTAGGCCTGATCACCGACAATAACGAGACAGCCTATAGGGAGGTCAGAGACCTGGCTGAGTGGTGCCAGAATAACAACCTATCCCTCAACGTAAACAAGACTAAGGAGATGATTGTGGACTACAGGAAAAGGAGCACCAAGCACGTCCCCATTCTCATCGACTGGGCTGTAGTGGAGCAGGTTGAGAGCTTCAAATTCCTTCAAATTCTTTGGTGTCCACATCAACAACAAACTAGATTGGTCCAAACACACCAAGACAGTCGTGAAGAGGGCACGACAAAGCCTATTCCCCCTCAAGAAACTAAAAAGATTTGGCATGGGTCCTGAGATCCTCAAAAGGTTCTACAGCTGCAACATCGAGAGCATCCTGACCGGTTGCATCACTGCCTGGTACGGCAATTGCTCGGCCTCCGACCGCAAGGCACTTCAGAGGGTAGTGCGTACGGCCCAGTACATCACTGGGGCAAAGCTGCCTGCCATCCAGGACCTCTACACCAGGCGGTGTCAGAGGAAGGCCCTAAAAATTGTCAATGACCCCAGCCATAGACTGTTCTCTCTACTACCGCATGGCACCAAAGTGCCAAGTCTAGGACAAAAAAAGGCTTCTCAACAGTTTTTACCCCCCAAGCCATAAGACTCCTGAACAGGTAACCGAATAGTTACCTGGACTATTTGCATTGTGTGCCTCCCCCAAACCCCTCATTTTACGCTTATGCTACTCTCTGTTCATCATATACAGTGGGGAGAACAAGTATTTGATAACCTGCAAAGGTCTGTCATTTTTATCATATGTACACTTCAACTGTGAGAGACGGAATCTAAAACAAAAATCCAGAACATCACATTGTATGATTTTTAAGTAATTAATTAACATTTTATTGCATGACATAAGTATTTGATCACCTACCAACCAGTAAGAATTCCAGCTCTCACAGACCTGTTAGTTTTTCTTTAAGAAGCCCTCCTGTTCTCCACTCATTACCTGTATTAACTGCACCTGTTTGAACTCGTTACCTGTATAAAAGACACCTGTCCCCACACTCAATCAAACAGACTCCAACCTCTCCACAATGGCCAAGACCAGAGGGCTGTGTAAGGACATCAGGGATAAAATTGTAGACCTGCACAAGGCTGGGATGGGCTACAGGACAATAGGCAAGCAGCTTGGTGAGAAGGCAACAACTGTTGACGCAATTATTAGAAAATGGAAGAAGTTCAAGATGACGGTCAACCACCCTCGGTCTGGGGCTCCATGCAAGATCTCACCTCTTGGGGCATTAATGATCGATGATTTGTAAAGGACCGCTACTTCGATGCAGACAAGAAACAGGGTTTACGGTAAATGTTACATACATAGCTGGACAAGATGGAAACGGACTTTGTGACAGTGCGCACGGAGGAAGAGGCCACAGACAGACAGCTGAAACTTCACTGCTTGACATGTATGATGAAATCCTAGTTGAGAATGAAATGACTGAACAAATGAACAATGAAACAGCGCAGCAAGTAAGTGAAAGAAATAGGTTTTGATGATGTTTTACTGGTAATGAGGACATACGTAAATGCCAACAAAATAACTTTTTGGTCAGTGTGTTGTTTGTGTGTAACCTTTATTTAACTAGGCAAGTCAGTTAGGAACAAATGCTTATTTACAATGATGGCCTAGGAACAGTGGGTTAACTACCCCGGCCAAACCCGGACAGCGCAAGGAAAATATCCAATGTATCAGCCAAAAATGTAATATCGGTGCACCACTAGTCAGAGTTCTTGAGCTCTCTGGAGCAGGTTTTCATCAAGGATCTCTCTGTTCTTTGCTCCATTCATCTTTCCCTCGATCCTGACTAGTCTCCCAGTCCCTGCCTCTGAAAAACAGTGTGATACTGCCACCACCATGCTTCGCTGTAGGGATGGTGCCAGGTTTCCTCCAGACATGACAGTTGGCATTCAGGCCAAAGAGTTCAATCTTGGTTGTCATGTGCCTTTTACTGAGGAGTGGCTTCCGTCTGGCCACTCTGCTGTTGGGATGTGTGTAGTTTTAGTCTGAGTTTTCTTCTTTAGGTCCTGGATTTCAGTTTTGTAGTTGTTTGTTTTTGCATATATATATATATATATATGTATGTTAAATACCCTAATGTTAGCTTTTTGCACTGGGAATTTAATTATTGACTTAAATATTTTCATGGTTTTAGGTTTAATGTGAAACAACACTTTTTATTCTGCTCGTTTTACCAGTAATCTGTACCTCTCCTGTATCAGTATTCCTCCTCGTACTCCTCTTCCCTTCATCTTGACCATGCTTCTCACGGGGGCCGTTGATAACAGAAGTTTGACTAATACATTAAATCTGGGAATTAGAAAGTGTCACTCTGCATGCATATGCAAGTGTTTCTCCTAGTTCTGGGCAGAAAAATGACTGCAGGTTTATGTAAATCTGGGCTTTGAGGATCTGGCAACAATATTTGTACACTATTTTTATGGATGGAAATTTGCACAGTCAAGGGCCCCTTTTTTTCTGTCTCACCTGAATGTGGACTTATTTACTTTCTTGTAAAGAATGTGAAATATCTGAGGGCAAACTCTCCCCCCTCCTTCGTTTGGGAAAGCAGATCCATCTTTCTCTGGCAGTTTGCGGACCTTCCAGTGTTTGCTTCCTGACAATCGATACGCATATTTCATCCTTTGGGTTAAGAGCAGAATCTTTTCCCCCTGCTGTGCCTTTTGATTTCTGCTCCTCTATCACCCCACTGGGAAAATGGTGTGGATGTCTGCGGTCCCACGGTTAATCACTCCACCAAGTAGCGATGTAATACTGTTTCAACTGAAGGCCTTTCTCTGGGTAATCACACCAGACTCTGGTGCTGAGCCATTTCTGACTCTGAGAAACAGTACTGTAGTACGTTAGCTGGCTAGCATTAATATGACCCCATTAACAGTTACATTCTGGTCTTTCTACAGGGCAGTCTTTGTGTCCACAGGAACAGCGGTTTTGTTCGTAATTGAATTTCATTTGGTAAACCTGTCTGAATTCTCAATGGTAACACTACAGACAGGGCATTAAAGCAGCATCCTACTGTTTGCTGTCTACTTCAAAACAGATTACAATAGGGCTGGACACATGATATTGTGAACCACTGTCTACTATGCCAATGACCTCTGCCCTATGAGAGGCCAGTGAGAATGTTAAGAGTGTCCTAGACTGAGTCCTCTCACTGGGTTGACTTCCCTGGAGCAGCCCTGTACATCTCTGCCCACATTAGACTGCTGTGTGTCAGTCGCCTCCTCAGCGAAAGGGAGAGCAGGGGAATGAAGGACGTGTCTCAATGTGACCGCAGTGGTTTGAACAGAGCTGCTTTAATAAAGTCCCACCCAGACTCCTCCTTTCCCTCCCCTCCCTCATATCCTCCCTCTTTCCTCTTCTCTCCTGTCCTTCCTTCCCTTTCTTCCACTCTCCTCTCCTCCACCTCTCCCCCTCACTTATTTCCTCAGCTCCGGCGGCGATTCTCTCTTCTCCCCCGTCAGTACAGTAATTAGCTCAGAGGCTCAGAAAGAAGGACGGAACAGATGAGCCCTGATGCAGGGAGACGAGGGGATTGCAGGTCAGGTGGTCTAACTCCTCTGAGGATGTTCAGGAGGAATTTACTGTAAATGTCGCTATCTGCACTCTTAGCACCTCTGCAACCTTTCAGATGCTCCATCTATCCCAGGCATCCAAAAGAGAAGCTAATAGGAGGGCTGACAGCTCTGGCTCAACACAGAGTACAATTACAGCCAGAGCCAGGTACCAATCAGGCCACCCTCTATCACCTCACTCACACCCTCCCTCCATTTGTCTCTCGGTCATCTATCCTTGGCATCTGCACCACTATATCCCCCTGCTCTCTCTGCATCTAGTGGAGTGGTGTATAGAGAGATTTGCTGACACTGTGTTTGTGAAGTGTGTGTTTGCGTGAGATGAATATATATTTTGGAGATGAAGATTAGGTGTCTCACGTTCTCGCTCTCACACATCTTTTCTGTTCTTTCCTTCACTCTCTCTCTCCCTCTGTTCTCTCTCCCATGCTCTGCTACGTAGGTCAGATGAAGGTGTCAGGTTAGATGGGATCAATAGGGGACTTGTCAGGACTAGTGAGTGGGTAGAGAAAGCACTTTCAGTATTTCTAATCAATACCATAATCACTTCTCCTACCTACAAAGGCCCCCAAAGCCCCGATCAATTGTTTACTCAGTATTACTTTCATCTCCTGTTGATCCACAGGACAAGTGACATGACTGTTTAAGTGTGTACAGTTGAAGTCGGAAGTTTACATACACGTTAGCCAAATACATTTAAACTCAGTTTTTCACAATTCCTGACATTTAATCCGAGTAAAAATTCTCTGTCTTAGGTCAGTTAGGATCACCACTTTATTTTAAGAATGTGAAATGTCAGAATAATAGTATAGAGAATTATTTGTTTCAGCTTTTATTTCTTTCATCACATTCCTAGTGGGTCAGATGTTTACATACACTCAATTAGTATTTGGTATCGTTGCCTTCAAATTGTTTAACTTGGGTAGCCTTCCACAAGCTTCATAAGTTGGGTGAATTTTGGCCCATTCCTCCTGACAGAGCTGGTGTAACTGAGTCAGGTTTGTAGGCCTCCTTGCTCGAACACGCTTTTTCAGTTCTGCCCACAAATGTTCTAAAGGATTGAGGTCAGGGCTTTGTGATGCCACTCCAATACCTTGACTTTGTTGTCTGTAAGCCATCGTTAAGCCATCTTTCCACAACTTTGGAAGTATGCTTGGATTCATTGTCCATTTGGAAGACCCATTTGCGACCAAGCTTTAACTTCCTGACTCATGTCTTGAGATGTTGCTTCAATATATCCACATAATTTTCATCCCTCATGATGCCATCTATTTTGTGAAGTGCACCAGTCCCTCCTGCAGCAAAGCACCCCCACAACATGATGCTGCCACCCCCGTGCTTCACAGTTGGGATTGTGTTCTTCGGCTTGCAAGCCTCCCCCTTTTTCCACCAAACATAACGATGGTGAGTATGGCCAAACATTTCTATTTTTGTTTTCAGACCAGAGGACATTTCTCCAAAAAGTATGACCTTTGTCCCCATGTGCAGTTGCAAACCGTAGTCTGACTTTTTTATGGCGGTTTTGGAGCAGTGGCTTCTTCCTTGCTGAGCGGCCTTTCAGGTTATGTCGATATAGGACTCGTTTTACTGTGGATTATAGATACTTTTGTACATGTTTCCTCCAGAATCTTCACAATGTCCTTTGCTGTTGTTCTGAGATTGATTTGCACTTTTCACACCAAACTACGTTCATCTCTAGGAGACCGAATGCGTCTCCTTCCTGAGTGGTATGACGGCTGCATGGTCCCATGGTGTTTATACTTGCGTACTATTGTTTGTACAGATGAACGTGTTACCTTCAGACGTTTGGAAATTGCTCCCAAGGATGAACCAGACTTGTGGAGGTCCACAATTATTTTTCTGAGGTCTTGGCTGATTTCTTTTGATTTTCCCATGATGTCAAGCAAAGAGGCACTGAGTTTGAAGGTTGGCCTTGAAATACATCCACAGGTACACCTCCAATTGACACAAATTAAGTCAATTAGCCTATCAGAAGCTTCTAAAGCCATGACATAATTTTCTGGAATTTTCCAAGCTGTTTATTGGCACAGGCAACTTAGTGTATATAAACTTCTGACCCAGTTGAATTCTGATACAGTTAATTATAAGTTAAATAATCTGTCTGTAAACATGCACAAAGTAGATGTCCTTAACAACTTGCCAAAACTATAGTTTGTTAACAAGAAATTTGTAGAGTGGTTGAAAACAAGTTTTAATGACTCCAACCTAAGTGTATGTATACTTTCTGTCACGAACCGGCTCAAAGCCCGTAACAAAGGGAGACAACGCGGAGATAAGGAGTAACAAAATATATATTTATTAACTAAAGCAACTAAGGAAAATATACAATGGTGTGTGTAATCAGTAATCAGTAGTGTAAGTGAGTGTTTTGCATGCATGAATGTGATAATGCAGGGTGTTGAAAGGTGCCAATGCAAACAAACAAAAGGCCACCAAGAACCACAACACAATCTACAATGGTGTCTGCATGGAGAGAGTCTCCTCCATGAATGTGGAAGAGGTCAATTTATCCTGGGACACACCTGGCCCAGGTGTTTCCCATGTAGCTGACGACCCTCCCCAACTCCGCCCACCGGCATCCTAATAAGGAAACAAGAACAAACAGAATACAGCAGACGGAGTGGGAGGGTCGTCACATTCCCCCCCCATAAAACCGGGGACCAACAAGGACCCCGGAAGAAAATACCAGCCTCTAAGTTCCAAATTGACACAGCTTCTGCGCCACAAATTGATGAGGGTCTATGTGTTCACCCTTACAATTTGCCCTAGCCAACCTCCTCCACAGACCTCAGCAACCTTCACACAGGAAGCAACATTTAAGAGGAAAGAAGAAAACAAGACCAGGCGGGAGCAGACAGGACAGAGAGAACATGACAATACGTAACAATGGTCAGTCACGTAAACATTTAGGAACAGGGCGCACGAGAGAGAGCATCAGCAATCACGTTTTCAGTTCCCCGGATGTGGCGCACATCGAGATGGAATGATTGTAAAATTAAACACCATCGCATTATCCTCTGGTTTGGACACATCATGGACCTCAAAAAAGTGAGGGGGTTATGGTCGGTGTAGACCACAGTAGGTACTACCCCCGACCCGACATACACTTCGAAGTGTTGTAGCGCCCAAATGAGTGCTAGCGCTTCCTTTTCAATAACCGATTAGTTCAACTGATAATCGTTAAACTTTTTAGAAAAGAAACTAACAGGCCTCTCAATCCCAGACACATCTGCTTGCAGCAAAACTGCACCTGCCCCCACATGACTAGCATCCGCCTGCAAGGTAAATGACAAATCCATGCGAGGAGCAGCCAGCACCGGAGTTGAGGTAAGCAACCTCTTTACATCTTCAAAAGCGTGTTGACAACGAGTAGACCACACATAAACAGCCTTAGCTTTCAGCAGATCTGTCAAGGGAGCGACAGCAGTGGAGAAGTTACTACAAAAACTACGGTAATAACCAATCATGCCCAAGAAACGCATTAGTTCCTTTTTAGTAGTTGGTGGTGGAAAAGCATCAATAGCCACCACTTTAGCCCGAACAGTACGCACTTCACCCTGCCCAACCACTTTTCCAAGGTATGTAACGGTCGCCTGAGCAAACTCACATTTAGCCAGATTGATTGTGAGGCGACCCGCAGCCAGACGTTCGAACAAGGCTTGAATACGGGACAGATGTTCTTCCCAAGTATCTGCATATATCACTACATCGTCCAAATAAACAGCGCACCCGGTCAGACCGGCGACAACCCTGTTCATAAGTCGCTGAAAAGTGGCAGGTGCATTGCGCAAACCGAAACTCATAACCGAATACGAGTACAGACCAAAGGGTGTAATAAAGGCAGAGATTTCACGTGCCCTACTCGTCAGTGGCACCTGCCAATAGCCTTTTAACAGGTCAAATTTGCTCACAAACTTAGCTGCACCGACTTGATCAACACAGTCCTCCATTCGAGGAAGAGGAAATGAATCTGGCTTTGTGACACTATTTACCTTACGGTAGTCCGTACAAAATCGGTTTGTTCCATCCAGTTTACTGACCAAGATACAGGGAGAAGCCCAACTGGAGAAAGAAGGCTCTGCTATCTTACTCTCCAGCATGTACTTGACCTCAGCATCCAGACAATGTAGTTTCTCTGAAGAAACTCTATAGAACCGCTGACAAATGGGGTCAGCACCTCCAATGTCAATGTCATGTTCTATTAAGTTTGTACGTGTAGGTGTATCAGAAAATAAACCTGGAAATCTCTGAATCAGACCAACCATCTCTTCACGCCCATCATCAGGTAGGTGAGTGAGAAGACTGTCTAAAATATCCAGTGTTTCTGAATGTTTTAATCTACCCTGCAATATACAATCGTCAGGACCAGGAACATCTTCCTCCTCATGCCCAGATCTAGCACGACAAGAACCCAAGGAAACAACGGTATCAGCCAAAAGAACAGGTTTACCGTCCTCTGTAGAATCCCACTGTTCAGTCTCAGAGGAACGTGCATAATAGGGTTTTAACAGATTTACATGGCACAGCTGGTGTGCTTTCCTCCGTTCTGGAGTGGCAACTAGATAATTTTGCTCAGTGTACTGGCGCACCACTGTATATGGACCTTGAAACTTGGCTTGCAAAAGAGAACCAACAATTGGCAGCAGAGCAACAACCTGGTCACCTGGACTAAAGTGACGAAGCTCAGTTCGGCGATCAAATATGCCCTTCATCCTCTCCTGTGAAGATGATAACTTCTCTTTAGCCATTTCACCAGCGGCGTACAGCCGTCGCCGGAAATCACACACATACAACAATAGGGACTGAGGAGGCTCGGGAGACTTCCAGTCATCCTGGAGAACAGATAAAAGTCCACGCACCTTATGTCCAAACACAAGGTCATTTGGACTGAAACCTGTGCTCTCCTGTGAAACTTCCCTAGCAGCTAACAGTAACCAAGGCAACCCCTCCTCCCAATCCTTATCCATCTCAGTACAATAAGCTCTCAACAAAGACTTAAGTGTTTGATGGAAACGTTCCAGTGCTCCTTGACTTTGCGCGTGATAGGCGCTAGACAAATTGTGTTTAATATGGAGCTGTTGAAGAACCTGACTAAACAGATTAGAGGTGAAATTAGAGCTTTGATCACTCTGAATGACCTTAGGGATTCCAAACAATGAGAGAAACTGAGTTAAAGCTTTTAACACAGATTTAGTCGTGATAGATCGAAGAGGATAGGCAGCAGGAAACCTAGTGGTCTGACACATCACAGTGAACAGGTAACTGCTACCCTTTTTAGAACGAGGCAGAGGACCCACACAGTCAATCAGATACTCAAAAGGTTGGCTAAGTACAGGAATAGGAAACAATGGAACTGGTTTAATAGCTTGATTAGGCTTACCAGTTAATTGACAGGTGTGATAAGTTTTGATAAAATCAGAAACATCCCTCTTTAATCCAGGCCAAAAGAAATGTCTTACAGATAACGGGATAACAGGGAAAACAGTGACATACTTTGTATTATTATCATTAGTTGGCCTAGTGACCAGTTCACCACGACCCATAGAACGTGTCACTGCACACGCAGAGAACACCTCTGGGAAACATCTACAAAGTAGATGTCCTTAACAACTTGCCAAAACTATAGTTTGTTAACAAGAAATTTGTAGAGTGGTTGAAAACAAGTTTTAATGACTCCAACCTAAGTGTATGTATACTTTCGACTTCAACTGTATGTATGTATGTATGTATGTATGTATGTATGTATGTATGTATGTATGTGACAATTTTATTTGTCACGTGCACCAAATACAATGGGTGTAGACTTAACCGTGAAATGCTCACTTACTCGCCCTGCCTCACGATGCAGAGTTTCAAAAAAAAAAAAAATATAACATTATCTTAAGGATTAAAATACACAAAAACGTAGCTATATACAGGGAGTACCAGTACCAGATCAATGTGCAGGTATTTGAGGTAGATACAGTGCCTTCAGAAAATATTCACACCCCTTGACTTTGCCCACATTTTGTTGTATTACAAATGGGATTAAAATGATTAATGGAAAATAAAACTTTGTGTACAAAACATTAAGGACACCTGCTCTTTCCATGACATAGACTGGCCAGGTGAATCCAGGTGAAAGCTATGATCCCTTATTGCTGTCAAATCCACTTCAATCAGTGTAGATGAATGGGAGGAGTCAGGTCACAGGAGGATTATTAAGCCTTGAGACAATTGAGACGTGGAGATATGGATTGTGTATGTGTGCCATTCAGAGTGTGAATAGTCAAGACAACATATTTAAGTGCCTTTGAACGGGTTATGGTAGGTAGTAGGTGTCAGACGCACTGGTTTTGTCAAGAACTGTAACGCGACCAGGTTTTTTCACGCTCAACAGTTTCCCATGTGTATCAAGAAAGGTCCACCACTCAAGGGACATCCAGCCAACTTGATTCAACTGTGGGAAGCATTGCGGTAAACATGGGCCAGCATCCCTGTGGAACGCTTTCGACACCTTGTAGAGTCAATGCCCCGAAGAATTGATGCTGTTCTGAGTGCAAAAGAGGGGGAGGTCAATATTAGGAAGGTGTTGTTAATGTTTTATATACTCGGTGTAACTTGATTTAGAACAGTATTCAATCCCTGAGTAGATACACGTTAGAATCACCTTTGGCAGTGATTACAGCTCTGAGTCTTACAAGGTAAGTCTCTAAGAGCTTTGCACACCTGGATTGTACAATAATTGCACATTATCCTTAAAAAGAAAATGTATTGAGCTCAATCCAGTTGGTTGTTGTTAATTGCTGGACATTCATTTTCAAATCTTACCATGGATTTTCAAGACGATTTTAAATAAAAACTAACTAGACCACTCAGGAACATTTGTTGTAATCTTGGTAAGCAACTCCCAGTGTCTGCTGGAAAGCAGATAACCAGGTTTTCCTCTAGAATTTTGCCTGTGCTTAGCTCTATTCCGTTTAGTTGTATCCCCTAAAAAAACGCCCTAGTCCTTGCCAATGACAAGCATACCCATAACATGCAAGCCTACTCTATCATGTTTTAAGGTATGGCCCAGGTGCAGACAGTGTTGAAGAAACAAAAGTTTATTATGTAACAGGGGCAGGCAAATGACAGGTCAGGTCAGGCAGAGGTTGGTAATCCAGAGAGGGTGTAAGGCACCGGAACAGCAGGCGGGCTCAGGGTCAGGTCAGGCAGAGGTCGGTGATCCAGAGTAGTGGGGCAAAGGTACAGGACGACAGGCAGGGTCAGGGCAGGCAGAACGGTCAGAACCCGGGAAACTAGAAAACAGGAGCAAGGGAACAGGCAGGAGCAGGGAAACAAAACACTGGTAGGTTCTACGAACAAAACAAACTGTCAACAAACAGAAAACACAGGTATAAATACACGGGATAATTGGGGAAGATGGGCGACACCTGGAGGGGGGTGGAGACAAGCACAAAGACAGGTGAAACAGATCAGGCCATAACAAAAGGATTGAACACTTATTGACTCAAGACATTTCAGCTTTTCATTGAGTTAATTTGTAAACATTTATAACAACTTAATTCCACTTTGGCATTATGGGGTATTGTGTGTAGATCAGTGACACAAAATCTAAATGTAATCTATTTTAAATTCAGGCTGTAACACAACAAAATGTGGAAAAAGCCTAAAGGTGTACTTTCTGAAGGCACTGTATGTACATGGCAGGGTAAATTGACAAGGCATCAAGATAGATAATAATACAAGAAAAATAAAGAACTGAGTAGCAGCAGCATATGATGCGTGTGTATTATGTGTACGTATGTAGTGTATAGACACTTCAACTGGCGTACTCAACTGGCAGCTTCATTAAATAGAACCCGCAAAACCGCAGTCTCAACGTCAACAGTGAAGAAGTGACTCCGGGATGCTGGCCTTCTAGACAAAGTTGCAAAAAAAAGCCATATCTCAGACTGGCCAATAAAAAGAAAAGATTAAGATGGGCAAAAGAACAGACACTGGACAGAGGAACTCTGCCTAGAAGTCCAGCATCCCGGAGTCACAATTTCACTGTTGACGTTGAGAATTATGTTTTGCAGGTACTATTTAATGAAGCTGCCAGTTGAGGACTTGTGCAGCGTCTGTTTCTCAAACTAGACACTCTAATGTACTTGTACTCTTGCTCAGTTGTGCACCGGGGCCTCTCACTCCTCTTTATATTCTGGTTAGAGACAGTTTGCGCTGTTCTGTGAAGGGAGTAGTGCACAGCTTTGTACCAGATCTTCAGTTTCTTGGCAATTTCTCGCATGGAATAGCCTTCATTTCTCAGAACAAGAATAGACTGACGAGTTTCAGAAGAAAGTCTTTGTTTCTGGCCATTTTGAGCCTTTAATTGAACCCACAAATGCTCCAGACACTCAACTATTAGCTAACATAACGTGCCATTGGAACACAGGAGTGACGGTTGATGATAATGGGCCTCTGTACGCCTATGTAGATATTCCATTAAAAATCTGCCGTTTTTGAACAATGTCTACACGGTATTTCTGATCAATTTGATGTTATTTTAATGGACAAAAAAAATGTTTTTCTTTCAAAAATAAGGACATTTATAAGTGACCCAACACTTTTGAACGGTACTGTGTGTATGTATGTGTGTAATATATATATGTATGTATGTGTGTGTGTGTGTGTGTGTGTGTGTGTGTGTGTGTGTGTGTATACAGTGGGGCAAAAAAAGTATTTAGTCAGCCACCAATTGCAAGTTCTCCCACTTAAAAAGATGAGAGGCCTGTAATTTTCATCATAGGTACACTTCTACTATGACAGACAAAATGAGGAAAAAAATCCAGAAAATCACATTGTAGGATTTTTAATGAATTTATTTGCATATTATGGTGGAAAATAAGTATTTGGTCAATAACAAAAGTTTCTCAATACTTTGTTATATACCCTTTGTTGGCAATAACAGAGGTCAAACGTTTTCTGTAAGTCTTCACAAGGTTTTCACACACTGTTGCTGGTATTCTTTCCCATTCCTCCATGCAGATCTCCTCTAGAGCAGTGATGTTTTGGGGCTGTTGCTGGGCAACACAGACTTTCAACTCCCTCCTAAGAGGTGCTGTTGTGCTCTCTTCATGACTGTGTGGGTGTGTGGACCATCATATCCCGAGACCCGAGCAAAAATCAGCATTTATCTGCATGCCTTATGTTCAACCTCACAGTTAACTATGTAACAATGTTATTTTCAGGACAACCAGGGCTACAAGAAGAACAATTTGATATAAATACTTTAATTTATGAGTTTTATTTACAAATGTATATATTTCTTTAAAGGTCCACCAAAGCAAAAACCTGATAATAATCAATTTATATGAATGCTGTAAATACATAAATTGTTTTTCCAACTAGGCAGTAACAACTGTGTAGTGTTTGGAGTTTGTGACAGCAGCTATGTTATCTTGGTGATTAGAGCGTTGGACTAGTAACTGGAAGGTCCACGTTCAAATCCCCGAGCTGACAAGGTACAAATTTGTTGTTCTGCCCCTGAACAGGCAGTTAACCCACTGTTCCTAGGCCGTCATTGAAAATAAGAATTTGTTCTTAACTGACTTGCCTAGTTAAAAAAAGGTCAAATAAAAAAATATACAGAATAATAATACATTTAATTTGAGAAGCGCTTTTAATTAGTTATCTCAAATCTCTACTGAGTAGGCTTGGATGATATACCGTATACCAGGATATTTCAAAATATAAATTTGAGGGGGTTTCAGGGGCACCCCCGCCTTGCAGGTGTTGTGGGGGTATGTGCCACGCCATCGCTTCTAACTATAAGTAATCTAAGATGTGTCAGATGAATTATGTCCAGTTCAGGGCCCCAGCTATGCTTTTGGCTAGATGTTAAGATCAAGCTTCTTGGTTACAGCAGAGACATTCAATCCCCTCCTAGATCAAGATCCCTGTTGCCTTAATTGTTGTGTGCGCCAAAAATAGTGCCCCTTGTGTGCACATTCAGTAATACCATATACCCTGGTATGGTACATAAACGGTATGACGGTTTGAGAATCTGGATACCGCCAAACCCTTCTACTGAGCAAAACGTAAAATTAAAAAAAAACATATATACAATAACTAAATACATTTACTATCAAGGCAGGTAAAATGGTAATAGTTGGCTAGGTGCGAAATATATTTTAGATTGGGACGAGGACTATGAAAAAAAGTGTGTAGAAGTGGGATTTAAGCTCCTGTCACGGCCGTCGAAAGAAGTGGACCAAAGTGCAGCGTGGTTAGCGTACATTTTCCTTTTATTCTGGAATGTCGCCAACAAAACAAGAAACAAGTTAACCTCTTAACTCCCCATCCCGGATCCGGGATCGTGACTAAAGCCTCAGGCTCATTAGCATAACGCAACGTTAACGATTTCTGAAAATCGTAAATAAAATGAAAATAATGCGTCTGCTCTCAAGCTTAGCCTTTTCTTAACAACACTGTCATCTCAGATTTTCAAAATATGCTTTTGAACCATAGAAATTGACTAATTTGTGTAAGAGTATGCAAAGCTAGCTTAGCATTTTGAGTAGCATTTAGCACGCAACATTTTCACAAAAACCAGATAACCAAATAAATAAAATCATTTACCTTTGAAGAGCTTCGGATGTTTTCAATGAGGAGACTCTCAGTTACATACCAAATGCGCAGTTTTTCCTGAAAGCGTCTGTGTGTAGGAGAAATCGTTCCGTTTTGTACATCGCATCTGGCTACCGAAACGAACCGAAAATTGTCACCTACAACGTCAAACTTTTTCCGAATTAACTCCATAATATCGACCGAAACATGGCAAACGTTGTCAAACGTTGTCAAACATGGCAAACGTCAATCCTCAAGGTGTTTTTTCACATATCTCTTCATTGATATATCGTTCGTGGAAGCTTGCATTCTTCTCTAAATTCCATGGAAAAATACTTGCAGCTGACTTTTGCGCACCAATTTCGGCGCAGGACACCGGGCGGACACCTGGTAAATGTGGTCTCTTATGGTCAATCTTCCAATGATATGCCTACAAATACGTCACAATGCTGCAGACACCTTGGGGAAACGACAGAAAGGGCAGACTTACTACTCTCGCATTCACAGCCATATAAGGAGACAATGGAAAACAGAGCCTCAAAAATCCTGCTCATTTCCTGGATGCCGTCTCATCTTGGTTTTGCCTGAAGCTCACGTTCTAGGGCACGCACAGAAAATATCTTGGTAGTTCTGGACACGTCAGTGTTTTCTTTCGAAAGATTTGGATGTCATAAGGTGAATTCACCAATTTGTAAGTCGCTCTGGATAAGAGCGTCTGCCAAATGACTTAAATGTAATGTAAATGAAAGCTATCAATTATATGCATAGTCGAGCATCTTTTTGTGACAAAATATCTTGTTTAAAACGGGAACGTTTTTCATCCAAAAATGAAATAGCGCCCCCATAGCATCAAGAGGATAAACAACCGTGAAGCTTACGAGAGCTAAGTGCCACTAATAGAAGTCAACTTCCCACAAACACAAAAGGGAAAAAGGCTGCCAAAGTATGATCCCCAATCAGAGACAACGATAGACAGCTATCCCTGATTGAGAACCATACCCGGCCAAAACAAAGAAATACAAAAATAGAACATAGAATTCCCACCCAAATTACACCCTGACCAAACCAAAATAGAGATTATAAAAAGCTCTCTAATGTCAGGGCGTAACAGGCCCGTTTTAAAAGTTCTGAGTGATCCCCAGTCCACCTGGTCGTGCTGCTGCTCCAGTTTCAACTGTTCTGCCTGCGGCTATGAGACCCTGACCTGTTCACTGTATGTGCTACCTGTCCCAGACCTACTGTTTTCGAAGCTCTCTCTCTCTCTCTACCAAACCTGCAGTCTCTAACTCTGAATGATCGGCTATGAAAAGCCAACTGACATTTACTCCTGGGGTGCTGACCTGTTGCACCCTCTACATCCACTGTGATTATTATTATTATTATATGGCCCTGCTGGTCATCTATGAATGTTTGAACATCTTGGCCATGTACTGTTATAATCTCCACACCGTCACAGTCAAAAAAGGACAGGCCACCCCTCAGAGCCTGGTTCCTCTCTAGGTTTCTTCCTAGGTTCCTGCCTTTATAGAGTGTTTCCTAGCCACCGTGCTTCTACATTTGCATTGCTTGCTGTTTGGGGATTTAGGCTGGGTTTCTGTATTGCACCCTGTAATATCGGCTGATGTAAAAAGGGCTTCATAAATACATTTGATTGATTGAAATTTGATTGATGGAGCGGCTCTCAGATTATTAGGGAAAGCATTCCATAGCTGAGGGGCAAGGGAGCAGAAGGCTCGGTCCCCCATAGTTTGGAGATGTGTTTTGGGGACTTGAGGCAGTGGCTGTAGAGGAGAGTGTCAGGTGGCTCGCTATTGAGATGAGGTTGTAGACGTAGGTGGGGCTCAATCCATTCAAGGCTTTAAATGCATGAGAATTTTGAAATCGATCCTGTACACCGAGTATACCAAACATTAGGAACTCTTTCCTAATATTGAGAGCTTCGGTAGTGATTTTGCTGGGAGGCCCCCAAACAGTGCATTGCTGTAGTTGGTCAAAGAGAAATTGAAGGTGTGGATGAGTTTCTCTGCATTTGGCTGGGAGAGTGATGGTATGACCCGGGCAATGTTTTTTGAGCTGGAAAATTATATTTTAGGGAGTGGGGTCACGGCCAGGGTCGCCATTGTACAGCGCCCCTGGAGCAATTAGAGTTAAGTGCTTTGCTCAAGGGCACAGCAACAGATCATTTTTTTCTCACCTTGTCTGATCTGGTATTTGAACTAGCAACCTTTCGGTTACTGGCCCATTGCTCTAACCTCCAGGCGACCTATGGATTGGGGGGTGCTCTCCCCTCTTTCTCCTGTAGTCACGTTCTGATCGTTGGTCTTACTGACGTTGAGGGAGAGGTTGTCATGGCACCACACTAACACTAAGTCTCTAACCTCCCTGTAGGCTGTCTCTTCGCCGTCAGTGATCAGGCCTACCACAGTTGTGTCATCAGCAAACTTGATGTTGGAGTCATGCGTGGGTGAACAGTGAGTACAGGAGGTGACTAAGCTCACACCCTTGATGGGCCCCTGTGTTGAGGGTCAGCGTGGCAGAGGTGTTGTCTATCCTCACCACCTGGGGCCATCCTGTCAGGACGTCCAGGATCTTTTTACAGAGGGAGGTGTTAAGTCTCAAGGTCACCAGCTTGGTGATGAGCTTGGTGGGAACTATGGGGTTGAATGCTGAGCTGTAGTCGGTGGACAGTATATTTACATACACCGAGTGTACAAAACATTATGAACACCTTATTAATATTGAGTTGCACACCCTTTTGCCCTCAGAACAGCTTCAATTTATTGTGGCATGGACTCTACAAGGTGTCTTGAGTGTTCCACAGGCATGCTGGCCCATGTTGACTACAATGCTTCCCACAGTTGTCAAGTTGGCTGGTTGTCCTTTGGGTGGTCGATCATTCTTGATACACACGAGAGACTGTTGCAGTTCCTGACACACACACACTGGTGCGCCTGGCACCTGCTACCATATCTCTTTCAAAGGCATTACATCTTATGTCTTGCCCATTCATCCTATGAATGGCACACACACACAATCCATGTCTCAATTGTCAAAAATCGTTCTTTAACCTGTCTCCTCCCCTTCAGCTACACTGATTGAATAGGACTTAACAAGTGACACATAAATGTCTCCATTGTGATGTGCTGCTCTTGTACAGATGACCCGCCCCTGTTAATTACCTTGTTAATGATTCATCCTTGTTAATGATGTTTGCCGTCTCTAGAGCAAAGAAATTAGCAAATATGACGGCGGGAGAGAAAAGATAGGGGGAATGTAAAAAATCTAACATTTAAGTTGGGGGGATTAGTGGGAGGGTTTCTGCTGGAAAGGAGAGCTCATCTTGTGTGGTAGAGGACATATTCTGAACTTTTAGCCCATCAGAAAGACTGGATTTCCCTGTGGAATGGCAATTCGGAGAGTCCCCATCTATGAGCATAGCCAGCATAACTGTTTTGTACTGTCGCCTATTCACAGATTTGTCTGTATGTGACTTGAATTGTTTATGTATAGTCATCCTTTGTCCATTAATGCATCAACATATGAGTTTTTCCTCACACCCTTACAGCCTCTACAGTGCAGACTGACCTTTGCTGACCTACACATTCGTGTACAGTGAGGGTATTCTTCCTGGTCTGTATACAAACACGTCATATGCTATAGATGTGTCCACATACACTTGCACTCACCTTTATTTCAACCCATACAAACCTCTCAGCATATACACATGCACTCACCTTTATTTCAACCCATACAAACCTCTCAGCATATATACATGCACTCACCTTTATTTCAACCCATACAAACCTCTCAGCATTTACACATGCACTCACCTTTATTTCAACCCATACAAACCTCTCAGCATATACACATGCACTCACCTTTATTTCAACCCATACAAACCTCTCAGCATATACACATGCACTCACCTTTTATTTCAACCCATACAAACCACTAAACATTTACACATGTACTCAATTCTAGAATAGTTGATAACACATGCTTGACATTGAATATAAATAAGACCTCAGTGACAATGGAAGCATCACTCAGCATTTTGATCAAAGGAGAGTGAATCAAGCAGGTTTCTGATGTTAAATACAGTATCTTTGAATCAACTCTCAACTTAAGTTTGATAAACATGCAATACAAATCAGCAGAACAGTGAAAGCAAGTCTCAGCTGTTTTAAGTTAATAAGAAACGGTTTACCCTTTGATACTGCACTTATATTTTTTACACACAATGATAATTTAGCAAATATCTCATCTGCATGACAACATGGACTCAGGCGAAACTCACAGTAAACAAATCTATAGAATCACTCTACAATAAAGCCTTCAATTGCTTTTCAGCAGTCTGTCTTCAGTTCAATGGTAATCATTCTCACTCAAAATGTTTTTGAATAAGTTTTGCTGTGGAGTTAGCTGCTGTGCTCCTCTTGAGGGTATTAGCCTGCACTGCTGATGTCCAGGCAGCGCTCTGCCTGATCAATCATTGTTTTGCTGGCCACTTTACTCTGTTCCTTGATTGTTTATCTGCTGTTCTCTTTTGCTCCTCAGACATTCTGTTGTGTACTGATTTCAGATTGCATTTAGGAAACAATGATACTGTTGAGTCCTGGCATCAGCTCATTGATGTGCCTATCTTTACGTGTGGACAACAGATGTTGTTTTCCCAAATGGGGATCAAATCTAAATCTAAATGACGTTTTATTTGTCACATGCTTTGTAGACAACAGGTGTAGACTAACAGTGAAATGCTTACTTATGGGTCCATTTCCAACAATGCAGAGTTAATGTTAAGATACAAATATAAATAGTGACGCAAGAAGGAAATACACAGTGAATAACAAGTAGAAAATAACATGGCTATTTACAGGGAAAATTACCTTAAACATTTATAAAATGGTGGATAATCATTGTTCTTTGTCATAGCTTGCTACAGATTTACTCTTTCTCATTGTCTCTCTTGTATCAGTGTGAAGATGGTGCTGCTGTGGACTGCTGGAGACATTTTCAAGACGACGTACTTTGTGATGAACCACAGCCCGTCCCAGTTCTGGATGTGTGGGGCAGTCCAGATCCTCATAGACATTGCCATCCTGCTGCAGGTGCTCTTTTACGGCCAGGACATCAGGGTCAAACTGGGATGAACCCTATGACCTTATCATCCTCCAATACATCAATGCTCTTAATCAAAGACTTATACCTAAACTTGTGTGCCTTAACATGTATTGTTTTCAAGATATTAGATGGAGAATGCCAGAGAGGTATTGTGTATGTTTTACTATTTGATACCAGTCATTTGTGTCTTCATAGGTCATTTGCTTTGCTAGTTACTGAAGGGCAGTGTGTGTCCATCAGTCAATCTCTACCAGTTCCACAGGCAGCTTGAACAACACGACAGGCTACTCTGACTGATGCCTCCTTCACTGTGTACCTCAGTGTGTTTTTTAAGATTAAATATAGACATGTATATATGTGTGTCAGTGTGTGTGCGTTTCAGCATGAAATGATTTTAGCCATCGGCATTCTCCAGGGGCGCTAGGGCACTGCATCGCAATGCTAGAGGCGTCACTACAGATCCGGGTTCGATCCCAGGCTGTAACCGGCCGTGATCGAGAGTCCCATAGGGCGGAGCACAATTGGCCCAGCATCGTTAGGGGAGGGTTTGGCCGGTGGGGCTTTACAAGTAGGCTGTCATTGTAAATAAGAATGTTCTTCAGCGACTTGCTTAGTTAAATAAAGGTTAAATAAATCAAAATGGCAAGGTATTGGTATTTGGTATTTTATTAGAATCCCCATTAGCTGGTACTAAAGCAGCAGCTACTCTTCCTGGGATTCACACAGAACATGAAACCTGACATAATGAACATCAAATTCTATTGGTCACATACACATATTTAGCAGATGTTATTGCGGGTGTAGCGAAATGCTTGTGTTCCAACAGTGCAGTAATATCTAACAATTCACAACAATACACACATCTAAAGGTGAAAGAATGGAATTAAGAAATATATAAATATTATGATGAGCAATGTCAAATCAAATTTTATTTGTCACATACACATGGTTAGCAGATGTTAATGCGAGTGTAGCGAAATGCTTGTGCTTCTAGTTCCGACAATGCAGTAATAACCAACAAGTAATCTAACTAACAATTCCTAATCTACTGTCTTATACACAGTGTAAGGGGATAAAGAATATGTACATAAGGATATATGAGTGAGTGATGGTACAGAGCAGCATAGGCAAGATACAGTAGATGGTATCGAGTACAGTATATACATGTGAGATGAGTATGTAAACAAAGTGGCATCGTTAAAGTGGCTAGTGATACATGTATTACATAAGGATGCAGTTGATGATATAGAGTACAGTATATAGGTATGCATATGAGATGAATAATGTAGGGTAAGTAACATTATATAAGGTAGCATTGTTTAAAGTGGCTAGTGATATATTTACAACATTTCCCATCAATTCCCATTATTAAAGTGGCTGGAGTTGTGTCAGTGTGTAGGCAGCAGCCACTCAATGTTAGTGGTGGCTGTTTAACAGTCTGATGGCCTTGAGATAGAAGCTGTTTTTCAGTCTCTCGGTCCCAGCTTTGATGCACCTGTACTGACCTCGCCTTCTGGATGATAGCGGGGTGAACAGGCAGTGGCTCGGGTGGTAGATGTCCTTGATGATCTTTATGGCCTTCCTGTAACATCGGGTGGTGTAGGTGTCCTGGAGGGCAGGTAGTTTGCCCCCGATGATGCGTTGTGCAGACCTCACTACCCTCTGGAGAGCCTTACGGTTGAGGGCGGAGCAGTTGCCGTACCAGGCGGTGATACAGCCCGCCAGGATGCTCTCGATTGTGCCTCTGTAGAAGTTTGTGAGTGCTTTTGGTGACAAGCCGAATTTCTTCAGCCTCCTGAGGTTGAAGAGGCGCTGCTGCGCCTTCTTCACAATGCTGTCTGTGTGAGTGGACCAATTCAGTTTGTCTGTGATGTGTATGCCGAGGAACTTAAAACTTGCTACTCTCTCCACTACTGTTCCATCGATGTGGATAGGAGGGTGTTCCCTCTGCTGTTTCCTGAAGTCCACAATCATCTCCTTAGTTTTGTTGACGTTGAGTGTGAGGTTATTTTCCTGACACCACACTCCAAGGGCCCTCACCTCCTCCCTGTAGGCCGTCTCGTCGTTGTTGGTAATCAAGCCTACCACTGTTGTGTCGTCCGCAAACTTGATGATTGAGTTGGAGGCGTGCGTGGCCACGCAGTCGTGGGTGAACAGGGAGTACAGGAGAGGGCTCAGAACGCACCCTTGTGGGGCCCCAGTGTTGAGGATCAGCGGGGAGGAGATGTTGTTACCTACCCTCACCACCTGGGGGCGGCCCGTCTGGAAGTCCAGTACCCAGTTGCACAGGGCGGGGTCGAGACCCAGGGTCTGGCTTTGACTAAAATACAGTATGTAAACATTATTAAAGTGACCAGTGATTCCATATCTATTTACATAGGGCAGCAGCCTCTAAGCTGCAGGGTTGAGTAACCGGGTTGTAGCCGGCTAGTGACAATGACTAAGTTCAGGGCAGGGTACTGGGTGGAGGCCAGCAAGTGATGGCTATTTAACAGTCCGATGGCCTTAAGAAAGAAGCTGTTTTCCAGTCTCTCGGTCCCAGCTTTGATGCACCTGTACTGACCTCGCCTTCTGGATGATAGCAAATCAAATCCAATTTTATTTGTCACATACACATGGTTAGCAGATGTTAATGCGAGTGTAGCGAAATGCTTGTGCTTCCAGTTCCGACAATGCAGTAATACCTAACAAGTAATCTAACTAACAATTCCAAAACTAATTTCTTATACACAGTGTAAGGGGATAAAGAATATGTACATAAAGATATGAATGAGTGATGGTGCAGAGCAGCATAGGCAAGATACAGTAGATGGTATCGAGTACAGTATATACATATGAGATGAGTATGTAAACAAAGTGGCATAGTTAAAGTGGCTAGTGATGCATGTATTACATAAGGATGCAGTAGATGATAGAATACAGTATATATGTATACATATAAGATGAATAATGTAGGGTATGTAAACATTATATTAGGTAGCATTGTTTAAAGTGGCTAGTGATATATTTTACATCCTTTCCCATCAATTCCCATTATTGAAGTGGCTGGAGTTGAGTGGAGTTGAGTCAGTGTGTTGGCAGCAGCCACTCAATGTTAGTGGTTGCTGTTTAACAGTCTGATGGCCTTGAGATAGAAGCTGTTTTTCAGTCTCTCGGTCCCAGCTTTGATGCACCTGTACTGACCTCGCCTTCTGGATGATAGCGGGGTGAACAGGCAGTGGCTCGGGTGGGTGTTGTCCTTGATGATCTTTATGGCCTTCCTGTAACATCGGGTGGTGTAGGTGTCCTGGAGGGCAGGTAGTTTGCCCCAGGTGAACAGGCCGTGGCTTGGGTGGTTGATGTCCTTTTTGGCCTTCCTGTGACATCGGGGGCTGTATGTGTCCTGGAGGGCAGACAGTGTGCCCCCGGTGATGCGTTGTGCCACCCTCTAGAGAGCCCTGCGGTTGTGGGCGGTGCAGTTGCCATTCCAGGTGGTGATACAGCCCGACAAGGTGCTCTCAATGGTGCATCTGTAAACGTTTGTGAGGGTCTTAGGGGCCAAAGAGGCCCTGTTAAGGTTGAAGAGGCGCTGTTGTGCTGTCTTCATCACACTCTCTGTGGGTGGACCATCAGATTGCCAGTGATGTATACGCCAAGGAACTTTTCACCTTCTCCACTGTGGTCCCGTCAATGTGGATGGGGGCGTACTCCCTCTGCTGTCTCCTGAAGTCCTCGACCAGCTCCTTTGTTTTGTTGACATTGAGGGAGAGGTTATTTTCCTGGCACCACTCCGCCAGGGCCTTCACCTCCCTGTAGACTGTCTCGTCATTGTAGGTAATCAAGCCTACTACTGTTGTGTCGTATGCAAACCTGATGATTGAGTTGGAGGCATGTGTGGCCATGCAGTCATGGATGAAGAGGGAGTACAGGAGGGGGCTGAGCACGCACCCTTGTGGGGCCCCTGTGTTGAGGATCAGCGTAGTGGAGATGTTGTTCCCTACCTTCACAAGACAAGAACAACTCAAGGACAGAACTACATGCATTTAAAAATGACTCATGTAGGCTACATATCAATACATACACACAAACTATCTAGGTCAAATAGGGGAGAGGCGTTGTGCCGTGAGGTGTTGCTTTATCTGTTTTTTGAAACCAGGTTTGCTGTTAATTTCAGCAATTTGAGATGGGAGTTCTATTTGAGATAATGGCTCTATATACAGTGCCTTGCGAAAGTATTCGGCCCCCTTGAACTTTGCGACCTTTTGCCACATTTCAGGCTTCAAACATAAAGATATAAAACTGTATTTTTTTGTGAAGAATCAACAACAAGTGGGACACAATCATGAAGTGGAACGACATTTATTGGATATTTCAAACTTTTTTAACAAATCAAAAACTGAAAAATTGGGCGTGCAAAATTATTCAGCCCCCTTAAGTTAATACTTTGTAGCGCCACCTTTTGCTGCGATTACAGTTGTAAGTTGCTTGGGGTATGTCTCTATCAGTTTTGCACATCGAGAGACTGAAATTTGTTCCCATTCCTCCTTGCAAAACAGCTCGAGCTCAGGGAGGTTGGATGGAGAGCATTTGTGAACAGCAGTTTTCAGTTCTTTCCACAGATTCTCGATTGGATTCAGGTCTGGACTTTGACTTGGCCATTCTAACACCTGGATATGTTTATTTTTGAACCATTCCATTGTAGATTTTGCTTTATGTTTTGGATCATTGTCTTGTTGGAAGACAAATCTCCGTCCCAGTCTCAGGTCTTTTGCAGACTCCATCAGGTTTTCTTCCAGAATGGTCCTGTATTTGGCTCCATCCATCTTCCCATCAATTTTAACCATCTTCCCTGTCCCTACTGAAGAAAAGCAGGCCCAAACCATGATGCAGCCACCACCATGTTTGACAGTGGGGATGGTGTGGTCAGGGTGATGAGCTGTGTTGCCTTTACGCCAAACATAACGTTTTGCATTGTTGCCAAAAAGTTCAATTTTGGTTTCATCTGACCAGGGCACCTTCTTCCACATGTTTGGTGTGTCTCCCAGGTGGCTTGTGGCAAACTTTCAACAACACTTTTTATGGATATCTTTAAGAAATGGCTTTCTTCTTGCCACTCTTCCATAAAGGCCAGATTTGTGCAATATACGACTGATTGTTGTCCTATGGACAGAGTCTCCCACCTCAGCTGTAGATCTCTGCAGTTCATCCAGAGTGATCATGGGCCTCTTGGCTGCATCTCTGATCAGTCTTCTCCTTGTATGAGCTGAAGGTTTAGAGGGACGGCCAAGTCTTGGTAGATTTGCAGTGGTCTGATACTCCTTCCATTTCAATATTATCGCTTGCACAGTGCTCCTTGGGATGTTTAAAGCTTGGGAAATATTTTTGTATCCAAATCCGGCTTTAAACTTCTTCACAACAGTATCTCGGACCTGCCTGGTGTGTTCCTTGTTCTTCATGATGCTCTCTGCGCTTTTAACGGACCTCTGAGACTATCACAGTGCAGGTGCATTTACACGGAGACTTGATTACACACAGGTGGATTGTATTTATCATCATTAGTAATTTAGGTCAACATTGGATCATTCAGAGATCCTCACTGAACGTCTGGAGAGAGTTTGCTGCACTGAAAGTAAAGGGGCTGAATAATTTTGCACGCCCAATTTTTCAGTTTTTGATTTGTTAAAAAAGTTTGAAATATCCAATAAATGTCGTTCCACTTCATGATTGTGTCCCACTTGTTGTTGATTCTTCACAAAAAAATAGAGTTTTATATCTTTATGTTTGAAGCCTGAAATGTGGCAAAAGGTCGCAAAGTTCAAGGGGGCCGAATACTTTCGCAAGGCACTGTAATACTGTACACTTTCTATGTTTGGGGACTGTGAAAATACCCTTGGTGGCATATCTGGTGGGGTAAGTGTGTGTGTCAGAGATGTGTGTATGTTGACTATGCGAACATTTTTGAATTTTCAACACATTGTTTCTTATAAAAATAAGTGATGCAGTCAGTCTCTCCACAACTCTTAGCCAAGAGAGACTGGCATGCATCGTATTTATATTAGCCCTCTGATTACAATGAAGAGCAAGATGTCGTGCCGCTCTGTTCTTGGCCAGCTGCAGCTTAACTATGTATTTTCATGCAGCACTCAACCACACAACTGAACAATAATCAAGAGCCTGCTTGACTTGCTTTATGGAGTGCGGTGTCATAAAAGCGGAGCATCTCTTTATTACGGACAGACCTCTCCCCATCTTTACAACCATTGAATCTATATGTTTTGACCATGAGTCTCCTCAACTTGTTCAACAGCCACACCATTCATTACCAGATTCAGCAGAGGTACAAATACAGTGCTCAGAATGTATACAGTACAGTACATCTACAGGAAGCATGGCCCACATTCATCACTGTCAAACAGCTATTTCTGGAGAGCAGCTTTCTCCTCACCAAGCAGAACTGCTGGCCTGTGACTGAGGGAAAGGAACTATATTGAACATTTTATACTTGGGATCACAGCTACCTAAATGACAGTACAATGATAACAAAGGATCCATTGAAACATACTGATAGTCTTGGATTGTTCCTTTAAGCTTTGCTAATGAGTACTTTAGCCACATTTTAAGAACTTCCAATAGTCAGTGGAGGGAATGTTGTGGAGTAAATTGTGATGGTGTTCTGAGTCTGGACATTTTAGAGAGACTAAAATGGAGGCTTTCAAGCTCAGTTAGTCTCTGTGGTCACACTGGCGTCGTCATCAGTTCCATGCTGTTTAGTTTTATTAAGAGCCATCCGAGAAGACGGAGCCACCTATGATTTGTTAGGGAACAGCTTTATGGTCATCAGAGGGACATTTTGTTTCCTCCTTACATTGTTTCCTTAGTAGTTTAACACTAGACACTGCTGAAATGAAGAGAGATCAAGAGATGGATGCTGAATGTCTGTGCCTGCCTACCTGTCTTCCTCAACTGTCTTCCATGAATGGCCAGGCTATATGTGCCTGTGGCCTCACAGTGCTGGGACAGTGATAATCATTTACGTGGCTAATGTTTGCACAGCGTGCAGAAAGTGTCCCTGTCTCGTTAGGTTTCCCATCTGTAGCTGACGGCCCTGCCTGCCTCTGCCTGGCAATGTGAAGCTGAAAACCAGGGACAGATTGCCTGTAAAGTGTGTGTGTGATGCCATCCTCCAAATAAAGAAAATAATAGGCACGACTTCTATTGGTGCTATTTCAAGAGGTGTTAAAATACAGTGTAGGTATACAGTGTAGGTATACAGTGTAGGTAACCCCAATCCCCAAAACCTCTGTGCTCTTGTGTTATGATTTTATGTAAGTACAGAAGAAACAATTACATGATTTATCGTCCTTTTTATTCTGCCATATAATATAGGCTGTTGATGCAAGAAGGCTTCTTGAGTTGTTTTCTTATTGTTTTTATATCCTATCGGCTGTTATCTTGATGTTTATCAGGATGCTTGTTTTTCTTTGAGCTCAGCATGTTTGTATACCTGTGTTCCTCACTATGTTTAAATACAGGGTCTGTTGGCAGCCTTGTATACACCAGGAAATAATGGCCATCTATACACACACCCGTCCAATGGCAAGTTACAGTTGAAGTCCGACGTTTACATACACCTTAGCCAGATACATTTAAACTGATGGGGCTAAGGGAAATACAGCCCCCTTTGGATGAATTGTGTGCACAAAGTAAACTTAAAAAAAAACTGTCAAAAATTGCTAATATATGCATATAATAATTATTATTGAATAGAAAACACTCTAAAGCTTCTAAAACCGTTCGAATTATGTCTGTATGTAAAGCAGAACTCACAGGGCAGCCATTCTCCCAAACTCTCTCTCTCTCCTAAGAAAGTTGCTCCAACTTTGACGTCATCGCTCCCACCCTTCCCAACCAGCTACGGATCTGGGAACAGTTTCTATTTCTTCAGCGCGCTCTCGTCTTTCAATGAGACGTGGAACGGAGAAAATAGCACAAGCTTTGACTGCTTGGCGGGCAAAATACTGAGGTGTCACGAGTTTTCAGGTGCGCGCTCTGTGAAAAGGGTCTTTTTTTTCCAGCCTGCCTGAAGAGAGTTCGTTATGTTTGATTTAATCGCCAATTGTTTTGTACGTTAAAAACATCCTAAAGCTTGATTCTGCACTTAGTTTGACCAGTTTAGTCGACATATAATATGTAAATTTGAAGTTTTGATGCGCAATTTTTGTGATCAGAAGTCCTTTTTGGGGTAATTCACTTGAAGATGTTAGCGTTTGCTAATACAAAGACACACCAACAGCAACCAAACTTTATATTAGGTAAGTATAACTCCTTCCACGACATTCTTGTCGAAGACCATCAAAGGTAAGGGAATATTTATGTTATAAAATTGTATTTTTGTCGAATCCAACATAGTAGAGAAATAATGCTAATGGCTGAGCGCCGTCTCAGATTATTGAATAGTGAACGAATTCTGTAACGTTAAAAATAAATGTAACACAGCGTTTGCATTAAGAAGAAGTGTATCTTTCTAAATATATGTAGAACATGTATATTTAGTCAAAGTTTATGATGTTTATTGCTGTTATCTGGCGTTAGCTGCCAGAGATATTTATAATTCCTCCGGTCATTTCTGCTGCATTTTTTGAACATGACTCAATGTAAATGGAGATTTATGGATATAAATTGCATATTATTGAAAAAAACAAATGTACTGTGTAACATGTGCTATTACTGTCATCTGATGAAGATTTTCAAAAGGTTAGTGAATTATTTTTCTTTTAATCCTGCGTTTGTGATTGTGCTATTTTGCATAGCCATGTGGCTACATATTGTATGTTTTCCTAGTGGTGGTTTAACATAAATATGTGCTATGTTTTCGCTGTAAAACATTTTAAAATTCTGACATGCTGGGTAGATGAACAAGGTGTTTATCTTTCATTTAAGCTATTGGACTTGTTAATGTGTGGAGGTTAAATATTTTTAAGAATATTTTTGCTTTCCCTGCGCCACCGTTTGGGCTGAAGGGGGGGGGGGGGGGGGTGTTCCTAGTTTGGAACCCGTAGCCCCATTTAAACTCAGTTTTTCCACAATTCTTGACATTTAATCCTAGTAAAAATTCCCTGTCTTAGGTTAGTAGGATCACCACTTTATTTTAAGAATGTGAAATGTCAGAATAATAGTAGAGAGAATTATTTATTTCAGCTTTTATTTCTTTCATCATATTCCCAGTGGGTCAAAAGTTTTTATACACTCAATTAGAATTTGGTAGCATTGCCTTTAAATTGTTTAACTTGGGTCAAACCTTTCGAGTAGCCTTCCACAAGCTTCCAACAATAAGTTGGGTGAATTTTGGCCCATTCCTCCTGACAGAGCTGGTGTAACTGAGTCAGGTTTGTAGGCCTCCTTCCCCGAACACGCTTTTTCAGTTCTGCCCACAAATTTTTTATGGGATTGAGGTCAGGGCTTTGTGATGGCCACTCCAATACCTTGACTTTGTTGTCCTTTAGCCATTTTGCCACAACTTTGGAAGTATGCTTGGGGTCATTGTCCATTTGGAAGACCCATTTGCGACCAAGCTTTAACTCCCTGACTGATGTCTTGAGATGCTGCTTCTTTATATCCACATAATTTTCATCCCTTATGATGCCATCTATTTTGTGAAGTGCACCAGTCCCTCCTGCAGCAAAGCACCCTAACAAAATGATGCTGCCACCCCCGTGCATCAAGTTTGGGATGGTGTTCTTCGGTTTGCAACCCTCCCCTTTCTCCTCCAAACATAACAATGGACGTTATGGCCAAACAATTCTATTTTTGTTTCATCAGACCAGAGGACATTTCTCCAAAAAGTACGATCTTTGTCCCCATGTGCAGTTGCAAACCGTAGTCTGGCTTTTTTATGGCGGTTTTGGAGCAGTGGTTTCTTCCTTGCTAAGCGGCCTTTCAGGTTATGTCGATATAGGACTTGTTTTACTGTGGATATAGATACTTTTGTACCTTTTTTTCCAGCATCTTCACAAAGTCCTTTGCTGTTGTTCTGGGATTGATTTACACTTTTCGCACCAAGTTACATCCATCTCTAGGTGACAGAAAGCGTCTCCTTCCTGAGCGGTATGATGGCTGTGTGGTCCCATGGTGTTTATACTTGCGTACTATTGTTTGTACAGATGAACATGGTACCTTCAGTCAAAATGGAAATTGCTCCCAAGGATGAACCAGACTTGTGGAGGTCTACAATTATTTTTTCTGAGGTCTTGGCTGATTTCTTTTGATTTTCCCATGATGTCAAGCAGAGGCACTGACTTTGAAGGTAGGCCTTGAAATATATCCACAGGTACACCTCCAATTGACTCAAATGATGTCAATTAGCCTATCCGAAGCTTCTCAAGCCATGACATCATTTTCTGGAATTTTCCAAGCTGTTTAAAGGCACAGTCAACTTAGTGTATGTAAACTTCTGACCCACAGGAATTGTGATACAGTGAAATAATCTGTATGTAAACAATTGTTGGAAAAATGACTTGTGTCATGCACAAAGTAGATGTCCTAGAAATTCAACTTCAACTGTAATGTATAATGAGTGTAAAAAAAAACCATTAAGAACACAATACTAATATTGCGTTTTTTTGCCCTGAGAACAGCCTCAATTTGTCAGGGCATTGATGCTACAATTTGTCTAAAGCATTTCACAGGGATGCTGGCTCATGTTGATTCCAATTCTTCCCACAGTTGTGTCAAGTTGTCTGGATGTCCTTCGGGTGGTGGACCATTCTTGATACACACGGAAACACTCGGTGTATACCGTATGTGTTAAGGTACTATCTATCCAGATGTTATGTATGTCAAATTACTATATTCCTGCTATGTAACTACATTGTAAAACAAAAAGTGCAATGTATGTAAAATGTGTGTAGAATGTACATGTAACAAAAAAGGAAAAGCTGTAAAAACAAAGAGGATGGTGGATGGCCCAATATTTATTTTACTTCATAGGAAATCATGTATAATAATGTGTGTCATATGATCAATTACTGTCTGTTGTAGGTAATAGAATCAAAAGTGTGTATCTAGGAAACATTTGTATTAGCCCAAACAACTGTTTTTATAAACCATTCATAGCATCACCTGGTCATTTGTCAGGTTTGTGGAAGGTGATGTGTATTCAGAGTGAGGCGACAGGCAAGTATTTCTTGCGTGGGTTTGATGAGAGTAGGAACCTGCCTGTGAAACACTGTTCAAATCAGTGGAGCTAAAATTGTTACATTTGTCTCTATACTTGAGAATTTTGGATTTGAGATTAAATGTTTTATATGAGACGACAGTATAGCATGTCACCTTTTATTTGAGGATATTTTCATTCATATCTGTTTTACCATTTAGATATGAAATCACTTTATGTGTCTTGTCCCCCTATTTGAACACATTTTTTAAAAGTGTTTCAGATTATGTTGTGCTAGAAATTAATGATAAATAATGTATTATGTCATTTTGGAGTAACTTTTATTGTAAATTGTAAACCTTTTGAATTTTTGTATTTAAATGTATGTTGCTATGTCCTTGAGCTGTTCTTGTTTATTAATGTTCTGTATTATGTAATGTTTTATGTTCTGTGTGAACCCCAGCTAATGGGCATCCTAATAAAATCCTAAATCCTATGAAACATTTTATCTCAAATCCCAAATTCTGGAGTACAGAGACAAATTAAAAGTTTTAGCTTCACTGTCCTAATAAATAGGGAGGGGAGTGTATATTCAAAGCCTCTTCTCCTTGTCATGGTTCAGATGAACTGGATAATGTATTACCATAGCTAGCTATAAGTCTATGTAGAGGAGGTCCAGGTGGACAGTATCTCCAGGAGAATATAAATTAAATATTCAAACCGGAGGCATGGTCTCTAGATTATAGATGAGATGTCTCCTCTCTAATTCTCCACCCTCTTCCCCACTTATAGTGTCACGCCCTGGTCTAAGTATTTTGTGTTTTTCTTCATTTATTTGATCAGGCCAGGGTGTGGCATGGGTTTTTGTATGTGGTGTGTTTTGTATTGGGATTGTAGCTTAGTGGGGTGTTCTAGATAAGTCTATGGCTGTCTGAAGTGGTTCTCAATCAGAGGCAGGTGTTTATCGTTGTCTCTGATTGGGAACCATATTTAGTCAGTCATATTCTTTGAGTGTTTCGTGGGTGATTGTCCTTATGTCCTTAGTGTCCTTTTGTCTGTCGTGTATTAGTCTGCACCAGTATTAGGCTGTTTCGGTTTTCCTTACGTTCATTGTTTTTGTAGTGTTTGTATTTTGATTCATGTTTCTTCAGTTCATTAAACATGGATCGTAATCTACACGCCGCATTTTGGTCCGACTCTCCTTCACACATAGAAAGCCGAAACAGAATCACCCACCACAACAGGACCAAGCGGCGTGGTAACGGGCAACAGCAGGAGAGGCAGCAATGTCTGGACTATACTACTTGGAAGGAAATAGACAGGTGGGCGGTCGACCCAGGAGGAGTGCCGGAGCCCGCCTGGGATTCGCTGGAGCAGTGCGAAGAGGGGTATAGAAGAATGGAGTTGGTGAAGCAAGAACAGCGGCGCGATAGGAAGCCCGAGAGTCAGCCCCAAAAATTTCTTGGGGGAGGCTCACAGGGAGTAGGGCGACACTAGGTAGGAGACCTACGCCAACTTCCTGTGGTTACCGGGGGGCTAGAGAGACCAGGCAGGCACCGTGTTATGCTGTGGTGCGCACGGTGTCTCCAGTGCGGGTGCATAGCCCGGTGCGGTATATTCCAGCTCCGAGTATCGGCCGGGCTAGAGTGAGCGTCGAGCCAAATGCCATGAAGCCGGCTCTACGCATCTGGTTCCCAGTGCGTCTCCTTGGGCCGGCTTACATGGCACCAGCCTTGCGCACGATGTCCCCGGTTCATCTGCATAGCCCAGTGCGGGCTATTCCACCTCACCGCACTGGCAGAGCGACCGGGAGTATTCAACCAGGTAAGGTTGGGCAGGCTCGGTGCTCAAGAGCTCCAGTGCGCCTGCCTCCGGTCACCACCTCCACGCACCAGCCCTCCGGTGGCAGCTCCCCGCACCAGGCTTCCTGTGCGTGTCCTCGGCCCAGTACCACCAGTGCCAGCACCACGCATGGCCTAGTGCGCCTCACCTCTCCAGCCAGAGCTGCGCTGGTCTCCCGCATGGAGCAGCTCCCGCCTGTTTAGAACCTTCCTCCTCTACAATGCTGCTGGAGTCTCCTGCCTGTTCAGCGCAGCCAGAGCTGCCAGTCTGCATGGAGCAGCCAGAGCTGCCAGTCTGCATGGAGCAGCCAGAGCTGCCGGTCTGCATGGAGCAGCCAGAGCTGGAGCAGCCAGAGCTGCCAGTCTGCATGGAGTTGCCAGAGCTGCCAGTCTGCAAGAAGCCGCCAGAGCTGCCAGTCTGCAAGAAGCTGCCAGTCTGCAAGAAGCCGCCAGAGCTGCCAGTCTGCAAGAAGCCGCCAGAGCTACCAGTCTGCAAGAAGCCGCCAGAGCCGCCAGTCTGCATGGAGCAGCCAGAGCCGTCAGTCAGTATGGAGCAGCCAGAGCCGTCAGTCAGCATGGAGTAGCCAGAGCCACCAGTCAGCATGGAGCAGCCAGAGCCGCCAGTCAGCATGGAGCAGCCAGAGCCGCCAGTCAGCATGGAGCAGCCAGAGCCGCCAGTCAGCATGGAGCAGCCAGAGCCGCCAGTCAGCATGGAGCAGCCAGAGCCGCCAGTCAGCATGGAGCAGCCAGAGCCGCAAGTCAGCATGGAGCAGCCAGAGCTGCCAGTCAGCATGGAGCAGCCAGATCCGTCAGTCTGCCAGGATCCGCCAGTCAGCCAGACTCTTCCAGATCCGCCAGTCTGCCAGGATCCACCAGTCAGCAAAACTCTTCCAGATCCGCCAGTCAGCCTGACTCTTCCAGATCCGCCAGTCAGCCAAACTCTTCCAGATCTGCCAGTCAGCCAGACTCTTCCAGATCTGCCAGTCAGCCAGACTCTTCCAGATCTGCCAGTCAGCCAGACACTTCCAGATCCGCCAGTCAGCCAGACTCTTCCAGATCCGCCAGTCAGCCAGACTCTTCCAGATCCGCCAGTCAGCCAGACTCTTCCAGATCTGCCAGTCAGCCAGACTCTTCCAGATCTGCCAGTCAGCCAGACTCTTCCAGATCCCACCAGACTCTTCCAGATCCGCCAGTCAGCCAGACTCTTCCAGATCCGCCAGTCAGCCAGTCCGCCAGCCAGACTCTTCCAGATCTGCCAGTCAGCCAGACTCTTCCAGATCTGCCAGTCAGCCAGACTCTTCCAGATCCGCCAGTCAGCCAGACTCTTCCAGATCCGCCAGTCAGCCAGACTCTTCCAGATCCGCCAGTCAGCCAGACTCTTCCAGATCCGCCAGTCAGCCAGGATCCGCCAGTCAGCCAGACTCTTCCAGATCTGCCAGTCAGCCAGACTCTTCCAGATCTGCCAGTCAGCCAGACTCTTCCAGATCCGCCAGTCAGCCAGACTCTTCCAGATCCGCCAGTCAGCCAGACTCTTCCAGATCCGCCAGTCAGCCAGACTCTTCCAGATCCGCCAGTCAGCCAGACTCTTCCAGATCCGCCTGAGACTCTTCCAGATCCACCAGTCAGCTCTGAGCTTCCTCTGCCAGATCCAACTACCTGCTGAGCTTCCTCTCAGTGCTGAGCTTCCTCTCAGTGCTGAGCTTCACTCTCAGTCCCGAGCTTCACCTCAGTCCCGAGCTTCCCCTCAGTCCCGAGCTACCCCTCAGTCCCGAGCTGCCCCTCAGTCCCGTGCTGCCCCTCAGTCCAGTGGGGTCCTGGTTGAGGACTACTAGGCCATGGTCGGCGGCGGGGTGGACTATCTAAGGATGCGAGGAAGAGGGACTAAGGCTTTGATAGAGGTGGGGTCCACGTCCCGCGCCGGAGCCGCCACCGTGGACAGACGCCCACCCGGACCCTCCCCTATGGGTTTTGGGGGGGGGTTCTGTCACGCCCTGGTCTAAGTATTTTGTGTTTTTCTTCATTTGTTTGGTCAGGCCAGGGTGTGGCATGGGTTTTTGTATGTGGTGTGTTTTGTATTGGGATTGTAGCTTAGTGGGGTGTTCTAGATAAGTCTATGGCTGTCTGAAGTGGTTCTCAATCAGAGGCAGGTGTTTATCGTTGTCTCTGATTGGGAACCATATTTAGTCAGTCATATTCTTTGAGTGTTTCGTGGGTGATTGTCCTTATGTCCTTAGTGTCCTTTTGTCTGTAGTGTATTAGTCTGCACCAGTATTAGGCTGTTTCGGTTTTCGTTACGTTCATTGTTTTTGTAGTGTTTGTATTTTGATTTGTGTTTCTTCAGTTCATTAAACATGGATCGTAATCTACACGCTGCATTTTGGTCCGACTCTCCTTCACACATAGAAAGCCGTAACATATAGACAGGCCCATCCATTAATGATGGTGTGTCAAATGATCAATGCTGGGATTGCTGGGTAATCATCGTTGACTCCGGTTTGAAGGGTGCGTGGTCCGGGGTGGGGCTGCAGACAGTGGGGAAGTGGTGTTGCCACTGCTGGGACCAGGCCAGGCCAGGAAGCCCTGCACTGTGATGGATGGCCTCATCTGACCCTCTGACTTTGGCCTCGACAGCCCAGTGATGGAGAGCTTGGCAGTTTAAAGCACATACTGTATCTCTGACCTAACATATAGCCTAGGCCAAGCAAACAGCTGAGCACACCTAAAAAATAAAATGACATAGTAGGAAATATAAAGGCATTATTTCTGGTCATTTAACCTATAGTGTTTTTTGTTGTGTAAATTCACAGTAATGTTAAGCCATATTTTATTTTTTATTACATAATGAAATGAGATTTTGAAATAGATAAATTTGTATTTTTTTTTTTACTAAGTCTTGAGTGTCAGACTTTACAGTATTTTGGGAGTCAGTCTAACTGAGCAACCCTCCTGTGTCAAATGGGTTTTCTGTATCAAGATATATGGAACTGTTGTCCTTAGCTTTCACTACCATTTTCCCTCCCAAGATTAAGTTTGGAGTGGGGAAATATGTTCCGTACATCCATCTTCCGTGTAGAGATTTATATTTCTATTAACCGGCTGTAGTAGGTGGTGTCCCACATGAAATGCAGGCTCCCAGAGTACAGTGTATTTATCATAGGAAAATGCAGGAAGTGTCATATAGCGAGAGGACAATACTGTTGTGTCCGAGTTGGCAAGCAAGATGGAAGATAACAGATAAGCATCGATGGGAAGAAGAGTCAGTAAAGGCTGGATGTGGTTTCTTGATGGAAGAGATGGGGGTTGGGGCTAAGATGCTCCTTTCTCATACTCTAAAAGGAACTCAAGGACTTAGAGATGACCTGAACTCTAGATGGGAAGTGACATGTAGTATGTCGTTGTGCTCATCATGCAAGTCATGCAGCTCTTTCTGCATGCAACTCTCTCCGAGTCATCACACTAAAATTAAATTGTCTGTAAAGCCGTGTGACGAGCAAGGCTGTCCTCTCCATCGCCGTTCCCCAGTTCAAGTTCACTCATTCCAGGCATGCTAAGGGCTCTGTAATACCCTGAAGATTCCACCATGTAACATTTATTTACCAGCCTAACCAACCCTTAACCCCTACCCCCTGGCACTGGGTAATGAATGACATGAGCAGACACAGTGGATGAGGGAGAGAGAGAGGCACTGGGGTCATACATTTAATTAAGTGATAATGCCCAAGAGGCCGGTGTTTGGAGGATCTTTGGCACGGTTGTTGTTACTGTGCCTCTCAAGCTGGCTGGTCGTTCGTTCTATTGGTTCGGTTGCCAGAGACTCGACCCAGTCGTTCAGTCTTTTTATTCTGTATCTATGGATACAGAACAGTGGTTCGTTCTAAATGTTCCATTGTCATACTGGCTGGCAAGGTTCTTATCCCTTGCTCGCTAGCTCGCCAACTACGGCTAACTTACAGTCACATCAAATGTCAAAAAGAATAACAACAGTAGCTGCATTTGCATTTGTTTAATCTGTTTTCGAGTGACATTTATTTGGATACATCCATAACAATGAGCTAATGAGGCGCGATTTCGCCTGGCATAGAAAACGTTCTCTCTCGTCAGGACACTGTTGGTCAGAGGAGCTAACCAACAACACAGCTAACACAATCACTTCAAACACTGAAGCTGTAAAGACAGCAAACTGGCTGCACTTAGTTTTGTTTGACCTTTTTTCAATTGACCTTTCTTTGTATATATCCATAAAAATGATGCCAGCTGATTCATGATTTCGACCGGCTGAGAGACACTGCCTGCCTGTCTGTCTCGTTCTGACTCCCGACACGTTCATTACTATGGGACAGCTGGAGATCCAATTTGAATATTGAAACAATGTTGAAAATGTCGAGAGACAGACAGTAAGGTTTATACAAATCTCCTCTGTTGGAAACTAAATGTTAGTCTAAAAGAAATGTGAGATAATGTCTAGATGCTTTTTAGAGTGGAGATCAAGTTTATAAAGTGCCTGGCTGGATAGATGAGACAGTGGATTGCGCAGTCAGATGGAACAGAGTAAATAGGCATTTTAACGTCAAAGATTTAGCTGGTGGTAACTTGTGAAATACACACCGTCTGGAATGCGCTTTTAACCAATAAGCATTCAGGATTAGACCCAGTCGTTGTATAAACGCTCATAAGTGCCCCTCCCTGGACTTGGGCTAAATTACTCAATATGGTAGTGTAATGAGAAGGGTCATGAGAGAGGAGGGGAGAGAGAGGGTGAAATATCCACCATGTCACAGGACTGCAGCTACCCGCCTGATTGGAACATTGAGCCATTGAGGGCGAAGGGTTGGGGTTGTTGCCAGGGAAGATGGAGGCCATGCCTTTTCCTCTTCATTACTTTATCTTTCACTGCTCCTTTCTCCTCGTATGGCATGTAAGGTCATGCGTCAAGCCACGCACACCAGCTGTTCTCTCTGCAAAGACAAAGTACAGTGGCATTCTCAGCAGACAAGGAAGTTGCTCTTGCTGAAACCAAACTGCGCTCCACTCCTCCAGCTGCTCACCAGAGCTTTTCCCTGAAGAGGAGAGACCACCAAGGCTTTTCTCCTTAACACGCCATGCCACCACCTCATAACTGTATCCCTAAGCAATTAGCGCTGAATTAGTTTGAGGTCAATTTCAGTGATTCTCAGTCGACTCCATCCCATTGTGTTTCCATTTTTCTGGAACAATTTAATCAATTCCAATTTCTCTCCCTTGATTCCAATTATTTTTCATCAATTCAGATTCAAATTAAATAACCTCTAATCAGCACGTTGAACATACCAGCATGATGTGCTGACTATTAATCTGGCACAGGAGCTATTTTTACTCTCAGGTAATTAGAACTTCCTTTTATGCACTGTATAAGTTTATGACGTAGCGCAGGCCTCAGCACCATTCTCCCCCTGTAATGAAAAAAGAGCAGTTTGGGAATTCGAGCGTGGTGATGATGCATATATCAACGTGACTGATATGGGTCATAACCATCACCAGGCTGCAATCCGTGATTAGTATTTCACTCAAACGGGAAGCAGGGAATTTCCTGAGAGTCATGGATGTCACAGTCGATAGGGTCCAACTACCATTATTGTGGATCAGTGGGACCAGGGAAGAAAAGGAACAGAAGGGTTGTTTATGTATTTTTGGCCGATAATTCACCGCAGTGCATTTTGGGTTTGCTAAGCAGGTTACAGTGCTAGGATGAGATGCACATATGTTGGTGATGCTCTTGAGCTCAGACTGGAGGTGTCCTTTCTTTCCCTGCCGTGAGGGACTGAGCTGTTTGTGAGTGGAGGAGGAGATGATGGATGGCGGAGAGGGAAGGGGATGTTGGAGGGCGTGCTGGGTAAATTCATGCACTTTCCAAGTGCCCAATGTCCATGTGGTACTTTTACACCCACATATACCTCGAACTAATGGAGAATCAATTCACATGCTACCTATCTAACACACGCACACACTCACACACTGTCTTGCTTTAACCTCTGTAACAATGATGTATCCATGATTAAGGCTGTCCCCCCTTCATTATTCACTGATGATTTTGGTCCCCAGAGGATACATTCTAAGATGTAGTTAACATGATTTGGTTCTTTAGAGCAGATCCTTTGTATTTCATGCAATGAAAGCATGCTTGTTAGTGACGGTGGATAGGAAATTGCATTTCTGTGCTCTTAACTTACATCAAGATAATGGTATATTCAATGGAAATAGAATAGAAATTGAATACTACTGACAGGCTTCCAATCGAATTGCATGTGTCCTCTGTCACAGTGGTTCAGTATTGGACTATGTGTACAGTATCTTTCAGCTATATGCCTTTCTCCATGTCCACTGCCCTCAATTTCTCCCTCACCATGCTTTCCCCCCTGTTGTGTCCTGTCCTTTCCATTGTTCCCCTGTCTTTACAGGATGCCATGCCAGGCTGTCCCACGGGACAGGGCAACACAAACCTCTCTCTGCTGAGTGCTTGAGGTGTGTGGAGGGCAGCCATAGTCCTCATCCAGGAGCGATTACACGCCCTCTACCAGACACTAATCCCACAATGACTAATTACCCTTGGCATTATAAATTGCGCACACACACATAAATGTGCGCAATCACACACACACACACACACACACACATACACACACACACACACAGTACAGTCTGCATGCACTGCACTCCCACTGAGGGACGCTTGAAGGTGAAGTTAAAACTTAAGCTACACCACAGCTGGATCAACCAGAAAATGACTGTTTAGTCCTGTACATGACTTTTTTATTGAATTGGTCTTGTGTTAGCATGACTATAATCCTTTATTCTCTCTTCATTGCTTCTCTCCTCTTTGCTCTTATCTTGCTGTCACAAATAAAAACACACTCATATTATGTTCTCATTAATTCACATGTCTCATACGACTCTTTAAGAAAAGATAATGGCTCAGCAATCTTAACTGACTTTTGTCATCTGAACACTCTCTCCATCCAGAGACTATCCAGTGTCCTTGCACTGCAGCTCAAGGTCACAGTAACTGCCAATCAGTGAGGATGACATTATTTTACTAATCACGTTTGGGGTGACTTCAGTCACAAAGCACCTCACATATCACATAACACCTCACCTTACCCTTAACCCAAACTATACAGTATGTTTCATGTATTCATCTCTGCTTGCAGGATGCCAATGATGTTGGGTGTAGAGGGGCCCTGTCCTGCTTAAGGGAGTAGGCTGTCTGTCATCTGGCTGGCTAACTGCTCCCTAATGCCTGGGGATCACAGATGGACAGACAGGGGCTTTACAACTACAGAAGAGGCAGTCATTATTGTTCTGATGGTTCAACTCTCTTCACTTTGTGAAATGTATGTTTCGTTTTTTTAACGTCAGAGAAGTCAACCTCTATAAGGTTTTTAGGCCTGGTCTTCACCTTCCAATCAGGAGAGGTCATAAAAAATTCACAGGCCTGTTGGTGTACAGCAGGACTATGAAGGTACTATGACGGTACGGTGGTTCATGCAGTGTTGATTACAGATTTTTCCAACTGCTTACACACAAAATCTTTTCATGTCACACGATTTTTGAAACCTCTCACTCAAAGTGAAAAACTACACACCAAATATCCAAAACCATAAGCTATTTCTCAGCCTTTGACTCAGTTGTCAATTGCATAAAACACTTTTTTCAAAACACTACGCACAATTCTCTACCTAAAACACAAAAATCTAACAGGAAGTGACTTGCTTTCCTTTTCCAAACACAACCAATCAAAATGCTACACTTATTCACCAGGTCACACACACACTCTTCACATGTGCAAACACTAATAGCTTACCACCAATCACTAGCTTATCACTAACCAATCACTGCTTTACTGTAGTATAGGCCTATAAATAGGTCAACGGTCAGATGACCTGTTTTGAACAATGGATGCCAACAATGGACAGAGAGCAAGAGGAGTAGGAGGGAGAGGAAGAAGAGGACGAGGGCAAAGAAGAGAAGGAAGGAGAGACATCTCTGATGAGATTAGGGCAACATTTGTTGATCATGGCAGGGTAGCCTAGTGGTTAGAGGTTGCAAGTTCAAACCCCAGAGCTGACAAGGTACAAATCTGGCATTCTGCCCCTGAACAGGCAGTTAACCCACTGTTCCTAGGCTGTAATTGAAAATAAGAATTTGTTCTTAACTGACTTGCCTAGTTAAATAAAATAAAAATGTGATCAACCACAGTTTGACCATGAGAGAGTCCATTTACAGTGGCATCCATAATCCGAACCTTCAGACTTGAGAACAGGTATGCAACTATCTAATGACTATTTTAGCATTACAGTAATGTACTGTAAAATACGTATGACTGCATAGTATTGCATAAACATTTGTAACTCTAAGCCATCCATTTACTGCACTGCATTGAATGAATGAGGTTGGTTATCAAGCTGCACTACATTGTTTTGTACATTGTTTACAGTTCCTATGCTGAACACATACTGTGTTTGAATTCTGTAGAGTGGAAAGGCAAAGACATCATGGTGGACGTGGACACTTGTTTACAGATGTACAAGAGACTGCAATTAAAAATATGGTTTTGGCTAACAATTCAATTAGGATTCGAGAGATAAGAGAGCATATCTTGAATAATGACACCATATTTAACAACATCAATGCTGTAAGCCTGTCGCCCATACAACGCATCCTCCAACAGCACCGAGTGACAATGAAACAACTTTACAAGGTGCCATTTGAGAGAAACTCTGAGTCAAGAATATGCGACATGACTTTGTGGAGGTATGTATGCAACACTACTTCCTGTACTTCAGACATACCATATTTACTCATCTGTATATCATTTTGTCTGTTACAGAGGCTATTGAAGCTGGATGCCCATGGAATTCACCATGAATTTATTTATGTGGATGAGGTTGGCTTCAACCTCACCAAAACCAGGCGCCGCAGAAGAAATGTAATAGGACAGAGGGCAATTACCAATGTCCCTGGACAGCGTGGGGATAATATAACTATGTGTGCTGCCATCACTCAAAACGGGGTCCTCCATCACAATGCCACACTGGGTCCGTACAACACCGGCCATATGCTCAATTTACACAATGCTTGTCCCTGATCCAGATCAGGAGCCTGCTAGATTTGTGGTTTTATGGGACAATGTTAGTTTTCACCGGGCTGTTCTGGTCCAAAACTGGTTTGCCACCCATCCACAATTTGTAGTTTTGTACCTACCCCCATATTCACCTTTTCTAAATCCCATAGAGGAATTCTTCTCAGCCTGGTGCTGGAAAGTGTATGATCGCCAACCCTATGCCCGCATGCCGCTTCTCCAGGCAATGGAGGACGCATGTGGGGACATAGAGGTTGCCTCTGTCCAAGGTTGGATACGCCATGCTAGGAGATACTTCCCTCCATGTGGGGACATAGAGGTTGCCTCTGTCCAAGGTTGGATACGCCATGCTAGGAGATACTTCCCTCGATGTTTGGCAAGAGAAAACGTATCTTGTGATGTGGACGAAGTATTGTGGTATTGTGGCCAGTCCCAGGCCGGAGAAGAGATGAAGCGTAGCTGAGCACTGGTGACCCCCCCCCCAATTCCTGGACTGCCCCCCGGCACCCCCCACACACAATTGTGTTCTTTACTGTATTCTAAAGAATATTTTTTTTGGTTTATATATGTTTATGGTTTTGTTGTATGCTACTGTATACAACAGTAATGTTTGGCCTAATAAATATTTTCTGTTTCTACATTGCATTGGTGTTTACAGTGTACTTGTTACCCCTCTCAGCAGATTACTTTCACTGTAGAACATTGTATTGAAATGTAGATATAAGCCTATGAAAGACCAAAGAGCTTTAGATTTAGAACAACAGTGTTTACATGGTATATCCAGAAATGTACTATTATGAAAGCAGTGTTTGCCATTTGATGCAAATGCTTCATTCTGACATGTGTTACATTTTGAAGGAGATGTGAGACATTTTGCATTTGTGTGTGCAGTTTTGGGAATTGTGTGTAGAGTTTTGAAAAAAGAGACAGTGCAGGCATTATGTTCTCTGCATCACTGGCCTTTACTGGGGAAGGGATTGCTGGCGACCCTCCCTGTCCTCCCCAAACACAGACCTCATTGCTCTTTTTTTCCTGAATAATTCATGTCCTATTGGAGGGAACCAGATGCCAGAAAAGAGTGAGATCAATGAAAGTGATCCATGGGGTGTGTTGGGCAATGGGGTTACAGCAGCAGGCTGCTTTACGAAGTGTTCAGGGAACCAGAGAAAGGACTGGTATTGACCTTGTAATGGCTTCACACAGTCTCCATGCCTGTGCTGAGGTTACAAAGTGCAAGCACCGCATTTACACTGTAAGCGCGCCTCTGATTCAGTGTGTGGAAATCCTTTGATCATCCGATTATTATGGATCCCCATTTTTTTATGCATGTAGGGGAGAGTGGGGTAAGTTGAGCCACCTTTGTTTCTAGGAAACCATACCAAAGTGTATATTTTGACACAATATTTAAGGAAGAGGTCATCATTTCATGAAGTCTGTGAATGGAAGAAACCACATGGAAAAGTTAGGTCCCAAAAACTGATTTTGTGTTAGAGGTGTCATGATGCTTGTATCTAAACCAAAGTAGATACTTTTAAGATTGTGCTACACATCAGTTGGAGTCTCTATGAGCTTCAATTTGAGGTCCTTAACATTGCATGATTGAAAGACCAAAAAGCTATTGTGATTGTGTTGAATTGTGTTTGGGAAATGAAGATAGACATGGTTTTAAAAAGGTAGTGGTAATATTTAATTTAGTACCGAAATGTATAGGCGGCTTAACTTACCCTGTCTCGCAACTCAATTTACGACCACTTTTTTGGGACAAGCTATGTTTTCGAAACGGTAACGTTTACATGAATTCTGATTATTTCCAGGGATACACAACATCCTGAAATATATGCATTATGTCTTTGTTAGAAAGAATGCTATATTTACCTTGACGGAGTGAGGTTGAATGTAGAAAATGGCTCAACTTACTCCACTCTCCCCTATTATTTGTAGTTGCTTGTTAGGTACCATGATAGAGGATTTCATTTCTTAGAAAAGCTAGAATAGCTAAGAATACTTTTAAAGGGGAAGTCAAGAGGGATATGCAGAGATTAACTTGTCAATTTGTAGATGGTGGATTGTCCGCTAAATTAGTTGCTTTCCATTAACTGAGATCTATTCATGTGCACTGTCTCCCATCTTCAGAAGAACTGCAAAATGTTATGTTTCTCTGAGTCATGGCTAAACAAGGATATGGACAATATACATCTAGCTGGTTTTTCTATGCATCGGCAGGACAGAACAGTAGCGTTGGGTGGTGGAAGTGTGTGTCTCTTTCTTAACCTGTTTGGGCTAGGGGGCAGCATTTTCACTTTCAAATAAAAAGCATGCCCAGAGTAAACTGCCTCCTACTCAGTCCCAGATGCTTATATATGCATATTATTAGTAGTATTGGATAGAAAACACTCTGAAGTTTCTAAAACTGTTTGAATGATGTCTATGAGTATAACATAACTCAACATAACTCATATGGCAGGCAAAAACCTGAGAAGAAATCCAAACAGGAAGTGGGAAATCTGAGGTTTGTAGTTTGTAGGTTTGTAGTTTTTTAACCTGTTGGAACTCTAGGTGATGTCATTTTTGGATGAAAACCTTCCTTTTAAACAAGATATTTTGTCACAAAAATGCCGACTATCCATATAATTGCTACTGTTGTTGCCATCCTGTACCTGTATTTTCAAAATCTTCTCTTAATTGCCTAACGTCTGGCAAAACCAAGATGAGATGGCATCCATGAAATGACAAGGATTTTTAAGGCTCTGTTTGTCATGATCTCCTTATAACTGTGAGCATGGGAAACAGTGTTTCTGTCCTTTACCCAATGTCTGCAGATTGTGAATTTATTTGTAGGCAGATCATTGGAAGATTGACCATGAAAGACAGGTTCCTGACAAAGGGATGTTTATTTTTTTTATTTTCCAAACAATACAGAAGAAAGAAGTTTTCATCTGCATGTCAATGAAGATGTCTATGTGAAAAAACACACTTGAGGACTGATTCCAAACGTTTGCCATAAGCAAACAAGAAAATGCTTAATCCGGAAAAAGTTTTAGTTGCAGGTGACTGCATTTCGGTTCAGTGATTTTAATGCCAGGGCAAACCGAAATCTGTTATACCTCATTTCTCCTACACACAGGTCACCACTGCGCATTTGGTGTGTAACTGAGAGTCTCCTTATTGAAAACATCAGAAGCTCTTCAAAGGTAAATGATTTTATTTATTTGGTTATCTGGTTTTTGTGAAAATCAGACCATAACTCTTATTCAAAATGATTGCTAGCTTTGCATAAAAACACAAATTAGTCAATTTCTATGGTTCAAAAGCATATTTTGAAAATCTGAGATGACAGTGTTGTTAAGAAAAGGCTAAGCGGATGAGCAAAATTTTCAAATTTTATGCTCGATTTTCAGAAATCAAGCAATGCTAATGAGCTTCAGGCTATAACTGTATACAGCTTTTCCAGATGACTGTGTCATCACACTCTCCGTAGCCAATGTGAGTAAAACATTTGTCCTACACAAATAATATTTTTTGAAAAACTGCACATTTGCTATGTAACTGAGAGTCTCCCAGGAAAACATCAGAAGCTCTTCAAAGTTAATGATTTTATTTATTTGGTTATCTGGCTTTTGTGAAAATGTTGCTGTGCCATGCTACACAAAATGCTATGGTAACATGTCTAAATTACTCATTTCTATGGTTCAAAAGCATATTTTGAAAATCTGAGATTGAAATGTTTTAAGAAAGGCTAAGCATGAGCTCACATCATTATTTTACCATCATTTTCAGAAATTTAACTGGACCCTAATGAGCCAAATTTACATATCCCGGATCCGGGATGATTTCACAGATGTTAACAAAGTTGTTTCCGGTGATGTCTGGTGAGGACCTGCCCTTTCCAAGGCCTACAAGCCCTCAGTCCAACACCTATGTGAGAATGCTGTTCCATCCTGATCTGTATTTTCATAACTGTGACCTTAATTGCTCATCATCTGTAAGTTGTTAGTGTCTTAATGAACACGTCCCTATGCAACTGGATCCTGAACTTCCTGATGGGTGGGCGCCCCAAGTGTTGAGGGTAGTCAAATCCCCCAGTGTTCCTAAACACGGGGCCCCTCAATGAAGATCTGTGAAGTTATTTAAATTTTGTACTCCCTTTCAAAGACAGGTTCATGACAAAGGGATGTTTATTTTTTTGCTGACATATCTACCAAGACCATTTTCATCATTAAGATGTTATCTACCACACAAACAGCACTCTAGGCCTGATCAGGCCATAAGCAAACAAGAAAATGCTCATCCAGAGCAGTGGTCACCAACATGATTTTAATGGGAACACTGTTATACCTCATTTCCCACGCAGGTCACCAGTGCAACTCGTGACATAACTCAAACATTTATTTTTAAAAACAATGATAAAGCCTTGTCCCTATTCCCTTTATTTATTTAATCAGACCATAACTCTATCTTCCTGATTCAGCAACCCTAGCACCTGGATGGCAAAGTGTTCCCATTTTGAAGGTAGAACTTTTTTAATATCAAGGAATATTTCACTTTCTCTGGACAACATGAATTGGTTCATGAGGCAGAAATAATGCAGTGCAACTTGAGTTTCGCCATCAGCTGGAACACTGTGCCCCCTTTTCTCAGCGGAGGAAAGGAGAGCAGAGGGATGGTGAGTCGAGTGAGAGGCAGCCTCGCCGCTGCTCCCACCAGTCCAGTAAAAAAATTAAGCAAATTATTATGCTCACTTGTTCCTCACAAGTAATACAACAATTGATTTATTACCAGTGTGATCATATAGTTATTAAAAATATAGCTTCAAAATGATCTGAGAAGAATAACATTGGCACGGCAATTCATGCATAGCCAATAGGCAGTGATAATATATTGTGACTATAGCCTACTGCACTAACTTTATTGCCACAGAACTGTTTTTAATAGGTTAATATTCCATAGGCTTAAGTGTTCTAAGTCATGTTTAAATAAAAACTTAACGGTAGACCACGGCTTGCATATTGACTCAGAAAGTGATCTTGACTCATGGTTGGTGACCACTAGCCTATTGGGAGGAGGTCAGAGACCTGGCAGTGTGTTGTCAGGACAACAACCTCTCCCTCAACGTCAGCAAGACAAAAAAGCTGATCATGGACTACAGTTCATGATCATGGACTACAGACTACATTGTCATGACGTTGGCCTGGGGGGTAGGTTTATGAAAGTCATAAATACCTCTTCCCCCTTTTTACTCTCGCTACCCTACTGAGGTTACATTTGCAAAACCCTTGGTTAACATAGAGATTCTAGGAACATCAGAAGGTGGGGGGAAATTAACTATATTCTGGTAATCCGAACAATTGAACATATGCAGTGGTACTTAATGAATATGATGTCAGTTCGGTTGTCATCTGAGACATTTTCATCAATGATTGTCACGCGGGACTAGGTGGGTGGGAAAGGAATCAGGCGCAGAGAGTTCCACAGGGAAAAGGTGTCCACCTCCACTATGAACGCTAAAGAGTGGTCCGGATGCGCCAACACGGGTGCATTGGTGAACAGCTCCTTCAGACGACTGAAAGCTCTGCCCGCCTCTGCTGATCAACGCAAGCGTACCGGTCCTCCCTTCAGCAGTGAGGTAATGGGAGCAGCCACCTGACCAAAACCCCAGAAAATCTCCGGTAGTAATTGGCAAACCCTAAAAACCGCTGCACCTCTTTCACCGTGGTCGGAGTCGGCCAATTACGCACGGCTGTAACGCGGTCATCCTCCATCACCACCCCGGAGGTGGAAATACGATAACCCAGGAAGGAAACGGCCTGTTTGAAGAACACACATTTCTCGGCCTTGCAATACAGGTCATGCTCCAGCAGTCGCCCAAGTACCTTACACACCAGAGACACATGCGCCACGCGTGTGGCAGAATAGATCAAGATGTCATCGATGTACAATACCACTCCCTGCCCGAGCAGGTCTTGGAGAATCTGATTTACGAAGGATTGGAAGACGGATGGAGCATTTTTCAACCCATATGCCATGACACGGTACTCATAATGGCCAGATGTAGTACTAAATGTGGTTTTCCACTCATCTCCTACCCGGATATGCACCAGATTATACGTACTCCTCAGGTCCAGTTTTGTGAAGAAGCGTGAAATGATTCCACCGTCGTAGAGGTAGTGGGTAACTAAACTCCACTGTGATAGAATTTAGACCTCGATAATCAGTGCACGGACGCAGACCTCCCTCCTTTTTCTTCACAAAAAAAGAAGCTCGAGGAGATGGGTGATGCGGAGGACCGAATGTACCCCTGTCCCAGCGATTCAGCAACATATGTCTCCATAGCTACTGTCTCCTCCTGGGACAATGGGTACACGTGACTCCTAGGAAGTGCAGCGTTCTCCAGGAGGTCTATCGCGCAGTCCCCTCGACAATGGGGTGGTAATTGAGTTGCCTTCCTTTTACTGAAGGCGATAGCCAAATCGGCATATTCAGAGGGAATGCGCACAGTGGAAACCTGGTCTGGACTTTCCACCGTAGTCGCACCAACGGCAACTCCTATACACCTCCCTGAACACTCCTCTGACCACCCTTTAAGAGCCCCCTGTCGCCAGGAAATCACCGGGTTGTGCTGAGCTAGCCAGTGAATTCGCAACACCATTGGAAACGCAGGTGCATCGCTAAGGAACAGACTAATCTGCTCCTTATGACCCCTGCGTTACCATGTCCAGTGGCACCGTGGCCTCCTTGACCACTCCTGACCCTAATGGTCAGCTATCTAAGGAGTGCACGGGGAAAGGTAGGTCTAACGACACAAGAGGATTCCCTAGCCTTAACGCGAGCCCACGATCCATGTAGTTCCCAGCTGCGCCTGAATCGACTAGCGCCTTATGCTGTAGAGAGGGAGAAAACCCAGGAAAAGAGGTTAACACATACATATGACCGACAGGAAGCTCTGGGTGAGTCTGGTGCTGACTCACCTGGGGTGACCGAGTAGTGCTAGGCCTGCCCTCTCGACTCCCAGACGAGTTCCTCCAGCACCGGTCGGCCGTGTGTCCTTGCCAACCACAACTGGTGCAAGAGGAAACTCCTCCTCCGGTCCCCCTCGAAGCAGCCCCCCCTAACTCCATGGGGATGGGAGCAGGAGGGCCGGGAGGTGGAGGTGGAAACGACAGGGCCTGTCCCGAACGCCCGCGGGCAGCCAGCAGGTTGTCAAGACGGATGGACATGTCTATAAGCTCATCCAACGTGAGGGTGGTGTCCCGAAAAGCTAGCTCCCTGCGGACGTCCTCCCTGAGGCTACATCAGAAATGGTCTATCAAAGCCCTGTCGTTTCACCCTGCTCCTGCGGCCAAGGTCCTGAACTCCAGTCCTGTGCTCTCCTCGTCTCCTGACGGAGATGGAACAGCCGTTCACCCGCTGCACAACCCTCTGGTGGGTGATCGAATACAGCTCGGAATCGGCGGGTGAACCCGGGGTAGTGATCCCTCACAGAGTCTGGGCCATTCCACACTGCTTTTGCCCACTCTAGGGCTCATCCCGTCAGACAGGAACCCCTGACACCCAGCCGCCGTCCCATCATACTCCCTTCGGAGCGCCAGCTGAAGAGCCCCGGAGCCGGATGCGGTAGCAGCGGTAGGAGGTGCTGGTGGAGGGGGTGATGGAGATGAGGTGGGAAGGCCACTCCTCTCCCATTGATCCATCCTCTCCATCATCAGATCCATCTCCGATCCAATCCGGTGGAGAATACTGGTAAGATGGAGGACCCTTTCCTCCATCGATGGGAGAGGAGGTGCGGTTGCTCCTGCTGTTTCCATGACCGGTGCGGGATTCTGTCACGCGGGACTAGGTGAGTGAGGAAGGAATCAGGCGCAGAGAGTTCCACAGGGAAAAGGTGCACTTTAATGCGCACAAAAATAACAAGCCCACAACACAGGGCGCGGACAATAATGAGGACCACCCAAAACCACAGGGCGCCAGGTCCAGAATGCGAACACCTCTACCTAACACACACACGTAACACAAATACAATCCCGCACAAAACAAGGGCGGGTACACATACTTTAAATAAGGAAGCCCATTAAGCACATACAACAGGACACAGGTGAAACGAATAAGACAAAACAAACAGACAACGAAAAAGGGATCGGTGGCGGCTAGTAGGCCGGTGACGTCGACCGCCGAGCACCGCCCAAACAGGCAGGGGAGCCAACTTCGGCAGAAGTCGTGACAATGATAAGATGACAAACTCTACAGTGGAAAGTCTACACATCAGAGTTAACAGATTCACATGGAATTGATGTTCAATTTAAATGTTTGAATATGAAATTATTCGTGATGGGATGAAATGTGATTTTAGCTTCTAAAATGTGAGATTTGGGTATTCATAAGTTAGGGCTATGCTCAATCAGTGGCCCGCCCCTGTGACGGGACATGGGCTATAAAACTTTTCAAACACGCCCTCCTCTCCCTTCCTATACAAGCCCTTGACGACAATATAACCTCCTGTTCCGAGGATGTAGGACAATGGTCCGATGTCAGAATGGTTCAGATAATAAATACAGAACGAAGCCAACATCAGCGTTAGCTTTGGTGGCCGAATGGTATGAACTTTGAACTCTTCTTCACTACAGAAGTGATACCTCCTAGCCATTGAGTTAGCAACAGCCACTGTAAACGAGGGTTAGGAAGGAACAGACAGAGTATCCTGTCTACCACACAACGACATAACTACAATGTATCCATTTGACAACCAGATGCATTCTTCAAAGGACTCAGTTGGGCAACACGGCCTTCCATCTACCACCAACCTAATGAAGAGCAGCTCAGAGTAAATATTTATTGCATTTTCCTTTTCAAAATGGGCGGTAATTTAGAATGCATAAGAATAAGAATAAGAATGCATAAGAATGTATTTCCGAGAAGCACAGCTTCTCCCTGTGTCCCTCAGTCTTCCCGCTCTTTCACTCAAACCCAGCCCTTTTCCTTTGGGTAACAAGCTGACATATCTTTTCCGCCCACTAGGGACGTTTTCCTTTATGACGTCATTTGTAATCAAGTTATGATTTAATTATGTGTATGTGTAATTCTGTGTGATTAGTTAGGTAGTAAATAAATAATTAAACCCAATTTTGTATTGCTGATTCAAATTGATAGCCAGGGTTCATGCAGATAACCAAGAATTTACAACTTTCAGATGAGACTGAATTAAGATGACGATTAATATTGACTGCTATTGATGTAAAATATTACTAGGTCTTTAAGAGTTTATTCGGAAAATAATGACTAGTTAATTACATTTACATGAATAGCTCAATCAGGTAATATTAATTATTTTATAGAATAGCATGTCATATCACTTAATCCGGCATAGCCAAAGACACACCATTATTGGAGCCCCCTGATAGGAATCTAAAATAGAATGACGCTTTCATTTTGATTCAGCCTGTATAAAATTGAAAAACAGATTACATAATATACCAAGTTATTGTACAGATTTTTAGAGTGTTAAAGACAAGCATTATTTTTTTTTTTCTATTTCATCTTTATTTAACCAGGTAGGCTAGTTGAGAACAAGTTCTCATTTACAACTGCGACCTGGCCAAGATAAAGCATAGCAGTGTGAACAGACAACACAGAGTTACACATGGAGTAAACAATTAACAAGTCAATAACACAGAAGACAAAAAAAATATACAATGTGTGCAAAAGGCATGAGGAGGTAGGCGAATAATTACAATATTGCAGATTAACACTGGAGTGATAAATGATCAGATGATCATGTACAGGTAGTGATATTGGTGTGCAAAAGAGCAGAAAAGTAAATAAATAAAAACTGTGGGGATGAGGTAGGTGAAAATGGGTGGGCTATTTACCAATAGATTATGTACAGCTGCAGCGATCGGTTAGCTGCTCAGATAGCTGATGTTTGAAGTTGGTGAGGGAGATAAAGGTCTCCAACTTCTACGATTTTTGCAATTCGTTCCAGTCACAGGCAGCAGAGTACTGGAACGAAAGGCGGCCGAATGAGGTGTTGGCTTTAGGGATGATCAGTGAGATACACCTGCTGGAGCGCGTGCTACGGATGGGTGTTGCCAGTGTGACCAGTGAACTGAGAACGCGGAGCTTTACCTAGCATGGCCTTGTAGATGACCTGGAGCCAGTGGGTCTTGCGACGAATATGTAGTGAGGGCCAGCCGACTAGAGCATACAAGTCGCAGTGGTGGGTAGTATAAGGTGCTTTAGTGACAAAACGGATGGCACTGTGATAAACTGCATCCAGTTTGCTGAGAAGAGTGTTGGAAGCAATTTTGTAGATGACATCGCCGAAGTCGAGGATCGGTAGGATAGTCAGTTTTACTAGGGTAAGCTTGGCAGCGTGAGTGAAGGAGGCTTTGTTACGGAATAGAAAGCCGAATCTTGATTTGTTTTTTGATTGGAGATGTTTGATATGGGTCTGGAAGGAGAGTTTGCAGTCTAGCCAGACACCTTGGTACTTATAGGTGTCCACATATTCAAGGTCGGAACCATCCAGTGTGGTGATGCTAGTCGGGCATGCGGGTGCGGGCAGCGATCGGTTGAAAAGCATGCATTTGGTTTTACTAGCATTTAAGAGCAGTTGGAGGCCACGGAAGGAGTGTTGTATGGCATTGAAGCTCGTTTGGAGGTTAGATAGCACAGTGTCCAATGACGGGCCGAAAGTATATAGAATGGTGTCGTCTGCGTAGAGGTGGATCAGGGAATCGCCCGCAGCAAGAGCAACATCATTGATATATACAGAAAAAAGAGTCGGCCCGAGAATTGAACCCTGTGGCACCCCCATAGAGACTGCCAGAGGACCGGACAGCATGCCCTCCGATTTGACACACTGAACTCTGTCTGCAAAGTAATTGGTGAACCAGGCAAGGCAGTCATCTGAAAAACCGAGGCTACTGAGTCTGCCGATAAGAATATGGTGATTGACAGAGTCGAAAGCCTTGGCAAGGTCGATAAAGACGGCTGCACAGTACTGTCTTTTATCGATGGCGGTTATGATGTCGTTTAGTACCTTGAGTGTAGCTTAGGTGCACCCGTGACCGGCTCGGAAACCAGATTGCATAGCGGAGAAGGTACGGTGGGATTCGAGATGGTCAGTGACCTGTTTGTTGACTTGGCTTTCGAAGACCTTAGATAGGCAAGGCAGAATGGATATAGGTCTGTAACAGTTTGGGTCCAGGGTGTCTCCCCCTTTGAAGAGGGGGATGACTGCGGCAGCTTTCCAATCCTTGGGGATCTCAGATGATATGAAAGAGAGGTTGAACAGGCTGGTAATAGGGGTTGCGACAATGGCGGCGGATAGTTTCAGAAATAGAGGGTCCAGATTGTCAAGCCCAGCTGATTTATACGGGTCCAGGTTTTGCAGCTCTTTCAGAACATCTGCTATCTGTATTTGGCTAAACTAGAACCTGGAGAGGCTTGGGCGAGGAGCTGCGGGGGGGGCCGGAGCTGTTGGCCGAGGTTGGAGTAGAGCATGGCCAGCCGTTGAGAAATGCTTGTTGAAGTTTTCAATAATCATGGATTTGTCGGTGGTGACCGTGTTCCCTAGCCTCAGTGCAGTGGGCAGCTGGGAGGAGGTGCTCTTGTTCTCCATGGACTTCACAGTGTCCCAGAACTTTTTGGAGTTGGAGCTACAGGATGCAAACTTCTGCCTGAAGAAGCTGGCCTTAGCTTTCCTGACTGACTGCGTGTATTGGTTCCTGACTTCCCTGAACAGTTGCATATCGCGGGGACTCTTCGATGCTATTGCAGTCCGCCACAGGATGTTTTTGTGCTGGTCGAGGGCAGTCAGGTCTGGAGTGAACCAAGGGCTGTATCTGTTCTTAGTTCTGCATTTTTTGAACGGAGCATGCTTATCTAAAATGGTGAGGAAGTTACTCTTAAAGAATGACCAGGCATCCTCAACTGACGGGATGAGGTCAATGTCCTTCCAGGGTACCCGGGCCAGGTCGATTAGAAAGGCCTGCTCACAGAAGTGTTTTAGGGAGCGTTTGACAGTGATGAGGGGTGGTCGTTTGACTGCGGCACCGTAGCGGATACAGGCAATGAGGCAGTGGTCGCTGAGATCCTGATTGAAGACAGCGGAGGTGTATTTGGAGGGCCAGTTGGTCAGGATGACGTCTATGAGGGTGCCCTTGCTTACAGTTAGGGTTGTACCTGGTGGGTTCCTTGATGATTTGTGTGAGATTGAGGGCATCTAGCTTAGATTGTAGGACTGCCGGGGTGTTAAGCATATCCCAGTTTAGGTCACCTAACAGAACAAACTCTGAAGCTAGATGGGGGGCAATCAATTCACAAATGGTGTCCAGGGCACAGCTGGGAGCTGAGGGGGCTCTGTAGCAGGCGGCAACAGTGAGCGACTTATTTCTGGAGAGAGTAATTTTCAGAATTAGTAGTTCGAACTGTTTGGGTATGGACCTGGAAAGTATGACATTACTTTGCAGGCTATCTCTGCAGTAGACTGCAACTCCTCCCCCTTTGGCAGTTCTATCTTGACGGAAGATGTTATAGTTGGGTATGGAAATCTCTGAATTTTTGGTGGCCTTCCTGAGCCAGGATTCAGACACGGCAAGGACATCAGGGTTAGCAGAGTGTGCTAAAGCAGTGAGTAAAACAAACTTAGGGAGAAGGCTTCTGATGTTGACATGCATGAAACCAAGGCTTTTTCGATCACAGAAGTCAACAAATGAGGGTGCCTGGGGACATGCAGGGCCTGGGTTTACCTCCACATCACCCGCGGAACAGAGAAGGAGTAGTATGAGGGTGCGGCTAAAGGCTATCAAAACTGGTCGCCTAGAGCGTTGGGGACAGAGAATAAGAGGAGCAGGTATCTGGGCATGGTAGAATATATTCAGGGCATAATGCGCAGACAGGGGTATGGTGGGGTGCGGGTACGGCGGAGGTAAGCCCAGGCACTGGGTGATGATGAGAGAGGTTTTATCTCTGGACATGCTGGTTGTAATAGGTGAGGTCACCGCATATATGGGAGGTGGGACAAAGGAGGTATCAGGGGTATGAGGTGTGGGACAAGGGGCTCCATTGTGAACTTAAACAATGATAACTAACCTGAGCAACAGTATACAAGGCATATTGACAATTGAGAGAGACATACAGCGAGGCATACAGTAATCACAGGTGTTGAACTGGGAAAGCTAGCTAAAACAGTGGGTGAGACAACAGCTAATCAGCTAGCATAACAACAGCAGGTAAAATGGCATTGACTAGGCAACAGGGCCGACAGATAAAACAAACAAGCAGAATGGAGTACCGTGATTAATGGACAGTCCAGCGTGCATCAGCTATGTAGCCAAGTGATCAGAGTCCAGGGGGCAGGGGGGCTGGACTGGCGAGTGTTATCCAGGTTAAAAAACTAACAATGACTAAATAGCTTGTAGCTAGTTAGCTGGTTAGCTTCTGGAGGTTCTTGAGTGTGTTCTAAAAATTAAAAATAATAGCGATTCCGTATCACATTGGGTGAGGCAGGTTTCCGGAAGGTATAAACAAATTTTAAAAAATCGGGAAGAGATAGAAAGTACATATGGGCCACTGCGTGTTTGGGACGCGGCGATGCAGACGGTTAGCAGGCTTGTACTAACAAGCTAACAGATTAGCAGGCCTGTGCTAACAAGCTAACAGATTAGCAGGCCGGGGTAAACAAGGTAGTAGTTAGCGGACCTGGGCTAAACAAGCTAGCAGTTAGCATGCCGAATTAGCAAGCAAGGAGATAGCGAGGGCTAGAGAGTTAGCCTTTGGAGGACGCCTTTGGAGGATTCATCATTATTGGGTGTGTGTGTGTGTTGAAGTTCCCCCCGCCTCCGTGTTGTTCTCTGAAGTAGTCAGTGGGTAATGTAAGCAAATACATTTCTGTAGGAGGGCCGAGAAAGCTACTTAAAGAAATCTGAGAAATAGAGCGTTTGGCCAAACGCAGGGCTATTTCTGCCTGGCGCGTTTCAGAAGCGGGTAGGCTCGGTTATTATTAATTTCTTGAGCCAGGACAAAGAGCCAGCCGATTGAAATTCAGGAGAGAAAAGCTTGACCAGCGATATATATATATATATATATATATATATATATATATATATCTGTCTCTCTCGTGAGTAGACCAAGGCGCATTTCGTTGTTGCCGTGTGTTCTGGTTAAAACATCGTAAAAAAACGCAGAAAAGGGTTTGAACATAATACGTTATAAGTAAAACCTTTCCCTTGCCAAGGGAATCATATGTGCTGCATTTTCAGGCACAAAGGAGGGTTTAGATTGCATGCTAAAGCTAACAAGGGACAATAGCCATTTTTCGTTCCTTGTGCCACATTGAGATTGCTCCACCTTGCGGAACGGGAGTTCAGCCCTGGGTAGTTCCGTTTGACGTGGGCCTACTATATTCGTTCATGAAGAATTATTCAGGTCACACTCAAGTCATTACTTATGATATCCAGACGGATATCAATGTCTTATCCAATTAAACTAATAAGTGTAAATCTGGCAATTTACATTCTGAAATAGATATTTTAAATAATATCCAAATTGATGAGTTTTCTAAATAAGACATTGTAAACTTTTTCCAAACTAACCTAGATGAAGCAACTTCTCAGGTTAATTAAAGTTTAATTCCCAAATAGCCTATACAGGTCTGATTTATCATTAAATTGATCAATCAGTAAAATTTGGTTTTTGCAAAACCATTCAGTAATCCAGTACTGACAGAAGCCCTGCCCCAGTGGGAATCCCATGTGGCTTCAGCTTTAGGGAGAAGTGCACCAGTGTTGAATGTTCCCAACATTTGATTTACTGTTTACACTTATGATATCCAATCAATGGAGATTGTATGGATTATCGTCTCATTCATTTGAATAAGTTAAATTGTTGAATATAACTTAATGTTCTTCCAATCAAATGAGACACTTTTAAACTTCTCATATTAACCTTGATGAAGAAACTTCTCAGGTTAATTAAAGTTTAATACCCAGATAGCCTACCCAGGTAGGATTAATCATTGCCATTGATTAATAAATTCAATTTGCTTTTGCAAATTCATTCACGTCCAACTTCCACATTACTGGAACTGTCACGACTTCTGCCGAAGTCGTTGCCTCTCCTTGTTCGGGCAGTGCTCGGCGTTCGACGTCACCGGTCTTCTAGCCATCATTGATCCATTTTTCATTTTCCATTGGTTTTGTCTTGTCTTCCCACATGCCTGTTTTCAATCCCATTCATTACCTGTTGTGTATTTAACCCTCTGTTTCCCCTCATGTCTTTGTCAGTACTCTAAGCGCTCAAGTGGACTCTGCAATGCAGCAGAATACCACCCTTAGGTACCATCTTGAGGATATCCAGAATGGTCACACTCCACAGCGACTACCAGTGACTACCCATCCAAGCAACCGGAGCCCTGCACTCAAAGGAGTGAAGATGATAGGTTTTAGACATTGCCTCCATTAAGTGTCCCTCGTTCTTCTCCTCTTGGCAATTCGTAATATCGCGCCTCTTGGCCAACAAAGCCACAGCTTTGGCTTGTCCTCTTGGCCTTTCGGCCCCACTTTCTCCACAGGATGAAGCCAACCCTCTCCTCCCGCTTGATGCGGAATACCTTGACAAACTCATCAAGAATTTCCCCAACTTTGACCCCATTCCAGGTCAGCCAAACGATACTGAGACGTTCCTAGCTGACATAGAGGACGCGTTGGATGTCTACCCGAACGCTACGGGTTCTGACAGGGTTTAGCTGTTGAAGCGAACGTCGAATAGACGTGACAAGGTTCATTCGCCTACAACAGCAACACGTGCTAAATGACTACGCTAAACTTGCCACAGCTTTGAAATTAGTATTCAGTGGTTCTGCAACTCGCAAACACAATAGCTCACTGGCTAACATGGTTAAACAAGCTTGGAATGAACACCCACCAGCTTACTATCATAGGCTTCGTTCAGCTTACTTTGGCCTACTCACTGAAACAGGCATGGAAGACCTGTTACCATTTAAACAAATGTTCCTGTCGAACATGTATCCTACCTTCATTACCTACAGTACATGATTAGCTCAATCAGGTAATATTAATTACGGATAAATTATTTTATAGAATAGCATGTCATATCACTTAATCCATCATAGCCAAAGACACGACAACATGCAGGGCCGAGCACGCCTCCATTAACGGGGCGACGCATGGGGCGACGCACAATTGGCCTAGCGTCGTCCGGGTTAGGGAGGGCTTGGCCGGTAGGGATATCCTTGTTTCATCGCGCAATAGTGACTCCTGTGGCGGGCCGGGCGCAGTGCACGCTAACCAGGTCGCCAGGTGCACGGTGTTTCCTCCGACACATTGGTGCGGCTGGCTTCCGGGTTGGATGCGCGCTGTGTTAAGAAGCAGTGTGGTTTGGTTGGGTTGTGTTTTGGAGGACGCATGGCTTTCGACCTTCGTCTCTCCCGAGCCCATACGGGAGTTGTGGCGATGAGACAAGATAGTAACTACTAACAATTGGATACCACGAAATTGGGAAGAAAATGGGGTAACATTTTTAAAAAGAAAAGAAATAACATTGAAGGGGCTGTAGTAGAGCGGGTTGAGAGTTCTTACGCTGTAGAAGAATTCCCGGATCGGAGATGCCTGCATACTCTTGCGGAAGATTCAGTATGCTATATACAGTACACAATCAAGTGTTTCCTGCCTTTATTTGGTTTGGTGTCTGCTTTATACATTTTTGATTATATAGGAATAAGTGTTAATTTGACCCATTCGTGATGATACATATGCTTTGGGTCTAATTGTGATGTGTGTTGCTGCATTGCTGTGGGTATGATAGGAGATCAGAGCTCTGCATGGTGACTCACTAGTTAGCATAGCGTACCAGACCCTCCGTAGGGGCCAGAGAAACATGGAAACACTGTAGGGGGAGAGTCTGCTGTGTTTCATGTGTTTTCTCCTCTTTCCTTCTCCTTTCTTCTCCCCTTGACTCAGATCCCTTATTATTCTGTGTGCAGCTCCCCACTCATCCAGTTCCCTGCTCCATGTTCTGGGATAGGAATTAATTAGCATCGTGGCTGGAGCTGGGGAGGGAATCAGAGCAGGCAGAGGAGAGGAGTGTGTGATAAAAGGGAGGAGAGGAGAGAGGGAGCCCCACTTGGCCCCCTGAGTAAAGGAGAATCCCGAGGCAGGCTGAGGCTGACCTGCTCCTGATTAAGCCCAATACAGAGGAGACTTAGCACAGAGCCCTGGAGGGGTGCACCGCTGCACCTCACCATCCATATAACCATTACCCACCACCATCATTCTAATCTGACTGCTAACCTCCCTGCCATTTCCCAGGCAGTCTCTCCAACACTGCGAGGACAACTAATCACATCCACATAGAGGAGCCAAGCCAGATATGGGCAGTATCTACGGCCGGCAATTAGGAACCAAGAGGGGGTTGGATATGTACCAAAGGACAAATTAGCTGCCATTATGCTCCCCTTTGGAGATGTGGTCTGATTCATTATGCAAATGTTTGTTTATAGTAACATCACATTGGTATTGAGTAAATACTAAGACGGTCAAATGCAGGGAGCTGGTTGAGATTCTAAGGTAGTCCTAAAACTTTGATGTAGTCCTAAAAAAGTAGGCTAAAACTCTACAGCATCAATGGGCTGCAGTGGGATTCTATGAACAGAAGCATTTTATATTCTGCTGGTCTTTTGGAGCAGGGTGGAGATGGATAGCTGATCTGATCCTCTGGGATCAGCTAAAGTCCTGGGCAAAGGATCAGGCAAAATGATTGTGCCCCATGCTCAATCATCCTCTCTCTGTAAAACCTCACCTACCCTCCTTCTACCCACAATTATTCTATCGCAAAACTAAAGGCACAGGAATTGTTGAACTTGGAAAATCTCAGGTAACAAAGTCAGGTTCAGTACAAACAGCAACAAGCAATTTCCGGTAATTCTCAAGCAATTATCAACCGTTGTTAAGGCAGGTTACCTTCAGCAGTAAGAGTCTATGCTTAGTTCTCTCACTCCAGCCCCATTTATACCTGGTGCTAACATGCATCCTTTGTCCTGATCTTGTCTACATTCTGATTGTCCTAAAAAAATTGAAAGGTGTAGATTATTAAAAGACGTATTGTGATCTGATTGTGATCAGATATTCCTGACCACCTCCGGAGGTAGTCAGGCACACATTGCGTCTGGATATTTGACAAGTGTAGACATTAGAAAGATGGTACCAATAGAGATGGCAGCTTCGCTTCTAGTCCTTAGAAAACTGGAAACTGTTTTTATATATTATTTCTTACATTGTTAGCCCAGAAAACCTTACAGCTCCCCCACTACTTTGTGCAATTTCCGCCTGAAGACATACCCAAATCTAACAGCCTGTAGCTCAGGCACATAACCAAGGATATGCATATTCTTGGTAACATTTGAAGGAAAACACTCTGATGTTTGTGTACATGTGAATTGAATGTAGGAGAATATAACACAATAGATCTGGTTTAGATAAAACAATGAAAACATACGTTTTTATTTTTATTTTTGTATCATCATCTTTAAAATGAACAAGATAAAACAAACATTCAGATAGGATGATGGGGACAATTTCAGTGAAAAATATAAGAGGGCAACAGTACTTGTGCAAAGTTTCAGAATGATAACTTCCAAAATGAGTGTGCTACATGACATTTATCATGAAGTCACCCAGGTGTCCCACACAAGTAGTCCAAATGTACCCAAGTGGCCAAATTGGCGAAGGTATACATTTTGAAACAAATAACTATATACAAAATACCAATATGGTATTCTAACACCCCCCCCCCCCCAAAAAACAAAATAGGAAAAAAATTATGGGATTTTTTTTTTATTGATATATATACACATTTACAAAATAACATGGGTGCCTATTTACACACTTTCAATATTTGGAAGACCCTCAGTCCTCTATCAAATCAAATCTATTTATATAGCCCCAGGCTAAAACCCCAAACAGCAAGCAATGCAGGTGTAGAAGCACGGTGGCTCGGAAAAACTCCCTAGAAAGGCAATAACCTATGAAGAAACCTAGAGAGGAACCAGGCTATGAGGGGTGGCCAGTCCTCTTCTGGCTGTGCCGGGTGGAGATCACAGTGGTTGTAGAGGGTGCAACAGGACAGCACCTCAAGAGTAAAAATGAACAGTTTAGGGTTCCATAGCCGCAAGCAGAACAGTTGAAACTGGAACAAGGCCAGGGGGACTGGGGACAGCAAGGAGTCATCATGCCAGGTCGTCCTGACGCATGGTCCTAGGGCTCAGGTCCTCCGAGAAAGAGAAAGAGAGAATTAGAGAGAGCATACTTAAATTCATACAGGACACCGGATAAGACTCCCATTCAGAGTCAGTGTCACTGTGAAAGAAATTGTTCAGTTAGAATAGTTTCAGATATGAGCCCTGTATCAACAGGTATACTAAACAGATATATATAGAGAGTTGAAGGTTGAATATATTAGGTTGAATATATTATTATATTATTATTACCTGCTAGATCTACTGTCTCTGTTATATTATGACATTTCAGCTAGATCTACTGTCTATTATATTATGACAGATCAGCTAGATCTACTGTCTTTATTATATTACAACAGACGAGCTGTATCTACTGTCTCCATTTCACTGTGGCCATTGATGTGGTCCTGCCCTCTCCTCAACAGCCTCAAATAGGCTATTTCATGTGGGTTGGGGTGGGGCGGCAGACACACGCATCTCACATTTCATGACATTACATGTTTATATATTGCTTCTAAAATAAATAAAAATCACAAATAATATTTTATATTATTCATTTCAAACAAGGGCAATAGCATGATAAGAACTTACCAGTCCAAAACGATGCCCTCTCCCGTTCAAAAAATATTCCTCCACAATCGCTAAATGAAGCGTCCTACAACAATCTCTGTCTCACCTTCCCAATCAATTTATTCTAAAATTGTGTGTACATCTGTATATCTAGACTTAGATTTACCTTTCCCTGACTTAGTCGCCATAATGATTGATATATAAACAGCTGAATCTGCTCGTTCACCAAACAATGCAGTGCGTAATATGTCTCCTTCCGGTATGAAACTTCAATAGCGAATGACTCACTTTACGCTGGAGCCTACTACATGGGTTGGTCTTGCAACACATAAACATGGCGTATTGCCGTTTAGCTCAGCTCATTGGCTATCTACCCAGCTATATTTCAAGACGATCAGTGGTCATTGGGTTAAAAGACAGTAAATCAACGAAACAGCAGGCAAATCATTGGTGCACAATGATGTCATGACTTGTTGTCTTCAAATCAGTTTCTTTCAGTCAATACGTCACGCGAAATGGCCCATCAGGTTTGATTGTGTTACAAACAACCAGTTGATTGCAGTGAAACCAAACATGACTGGAAAAGTCACGTTCTGTGTGGGTTATTTACCTGGAATGTGTTGTCGAAAATGGAATGAGACGGAATTCACGACACAAACGGTTCACAAATAATGTTTCTTGTTAGGCTATAAAAACGGATTTTATCAAACAAAGGATCATTCATTGTGTAACAATGAGCACTGGAATTGCAAACAGACGAAGATCGTCAAAGGTAAACGATTTATTTTAATGCAGTTTGTGATTATGTTACGCCTGTGCTGGTTAAATTTTTTATTTTTTATGGGGCTCTATGCTCAGATAATCGCATTGTATTCTTTCGCAGTAAATCCTTTTTTTAAATCTGACAACGCAGTTGGATTAGCAAGATTCTAGGCTTTCGATACATGAGACACTTGTATTTTCATGAATGTTTAATATGACTATTTGTGTAAAGCGATCACCGTATGTTGTGGAATTTCAGCCCGCTAGCGGGTTCCGTGCGCAGAGAGGTTAACTGTTAATACATACAGCCGGGAAGAGCTATTGGATATCACAGTGACGTCAACTTGCCAGCACAACCAGCATTACGATCAGGAATACAACTTTCCCAAAGCGGATCCTTTGTCTGCACCTCCCAGGGCATTTGAACTGATTCCAGAGGCCGACCCAAAACAACGCCGCTGGAAGAGAGGGTGCTGGAGCGGTCTTCTAGTGAGGCTTTAGATGCGCATACACCACCCACCGCTTCCGAGTATATTACTCACTTATGCCCAGTCACTAGTTAACAAAGTCAACAAAATCAGGGCAAGAGTTGCTTTCCAAAGAGATAGCCGGGATTGTGATATACTCTGTTTCACGGAAACATGGCTAGCTTTGGACATGCTGTCGGAGTCAATACAGCCAACGTGATTTTCAGTGCATCACGCCGACAGGAATAAACATCTCTCCGGTAAGAAGAAGGGCGGGGGTGTATGTTTCATGATTAACGACTCATGGTGTAATTGTAACAACATAATGGAACTCAAGTTCTTTTGTTCACCTGACCTAGAATTCCTCACAATCAAATGCCGACCGTATTATCTCCCAAGAGAACTCTCCTCGGTTATTGTCACAGCCGTGTATATCCCTTCTGTAAGCGGATACCAAAACCATATATCCTGAGGCTGTATTTATTGTAGCTGGGGATTTTAACAAAGCTAATTTGAGAACAAGGCTACCTAAAATCTATCAGCATATCGATTGCAGTACATGAGCGAGTAACACGCTCAACCATTGCTACTCTAACGTCTGCGAAGCATACAAGGCCCTCCCCCGCCCTTCTTTTGGCAAATCTGACCATGACTCTATCTTGTTGCTCCCCTCCTACAGGCCGAAACTAAAACAGGAAGTGCCTGTGCTTCGGTCTATCCAACGCTGGTCTGACCAATCGGATTCCACGCTTCAAGATTGCTTCGATCACGTGGACTGGTATATGTTCAGGGTAGCCTCAAAGAACAACATTGACGTATACGTTGACTCGGTGAGCGAGTTTATAAGGAAGTGTATAGGAGATGCTGTACAGTGCCTTGCGAAAGTATTCGGCCCCCTTGAACTTTGCGACCTTTTGCCACATTTCAGGCTTCAAACATAAAGATATAAAACTGTATTTGTTTGTGAAGAATCAACAACAAGTGGGACACAATCATGAAGTGGAACGACATTTATTGGATATTTCAAACTTTTTTAACAAATCAAAAACTGAAAAATTGGGCGTGCAAAATTATTCAGCCCCCTTAAGTTAATACTTTGTAGCGCCACCTTTTGCTGCGATTACAGCTGGAAGTCGCTTGGGGTATGTCTCTATCAGTTTTGCACATCAAGAGACTGAAATGTTTTCCCATTCCTCCTTGCAAAACAGCTCGAGCTCAGTGAGGTTGGATGGAGAGCATTTGTGAACAGCAGTTTTCAGTTCTTTCCACAGATTCTCGATTGGATTCAGTTCTGGACTTTGACTTGGCCATTCTAACACCTGGATATGTTTATTGTTGAACCATTCCATTGTAGATTTTGCTTTATGTTTTGGATCATTGTCTTTTGGAAGACAAATCTCCGTCCCAGTCTCAGGTCTTTTGCAGACTCCATCAGGTTTTCTTCCAGAATGGTCCTGTATTTGGCTCCATCCATCTTCCCATCAATTTTAACCATCTTCCCTGTCCCTGCTGAAGAAAAGCAGGCCCAAACCATGATGCTGCCACCACCATGTTTGACAGTGGGTATGGTGTGTTCAGGGTGATGAGCTGTGTTGCTTTTACGCCAAACATAACGTTTTGCATTGTTGCCAAAAAGTTCAATTTTGGTTTCATCTGACCAGAGCACCTTCTTCCACATGTTTGGTGTGTCTCCCAGGTGGCTTGTGACAAACTTTAAACAACACTTTTTATGGATATCTTTAAGAAATGGCTTTCTTCTTGCCACTCTTCCATAAAGGCCAGATTTGTGCAATATACGACTGATTGTTGTCCTATGGACAGAGTCTCCCACCTCAGCTGTAGATCTCTGCAGTTCATCCAGAGTGATCATGGGCCTCTTGGCTGCATCTCTGATCAGTCTTCTCCTTGTATGAGCTGAAGGTTTAGAGGGACGGCCAAGTCTTGGTAGATTTGCAGTGGTCTGATACTCCTTCCATTTCAATATGATCGCTTGCACAGTGCTCCTTGGGATGTTTAAAGCTTGGGAAATCTTTTTGTATCCAAATCCGGCTTTAAACTTCTTCACAACAGTATCTCGGACTTGCCTGGTGTGTTCCTTGTTCTTCATGATGCTCTTTGCGCTTTTAACGGACCTCTGAGACTATCACAGTGCAGGTGCATTTATACAGAGACTTGATTACACACAGGTGGATTGTATTTATCATCATTAGTCATTTAGGTCAACATTGGATCATTCAGAGATCCTCACTGAACGTCTGGAGAGAGTTTGCTGCACTGAAAGTAAAGGGGCTGAATAATTTTGCACGCCCAATTTTTCAGTTTTTGATTTGTTAAAAAAGTTTGAAAAATCCAATAAATGTCGTTCCACTTCATGATTGCGTCCCACTTGTTGTTGATTCTTCACAAAAACATACAGTTTTATATCTTTATGTTTGAAGTCTGAAATGTGGCAAAAGGTCGCAAAGTTCAAGGGGGCCGAATACTTTCGCAAGGCACTGTAAGTGGGAGAACTTGCACAATTGGTGGCTGACAAAATACTTTTTTGCCCCACTGTACGTATGTAGGTATGTAGGTAGGTAGGTAGGTATATGGATATATATATTTAGGAAAAAAGATATGGGGGATTGGAAATTATGTAGAAAATTACATTGATCAACAATCTAACCGCAATATTAAAGCTTATCCACCCCTTAAACATTTCAAACCATGGATTTCGTGGATAATTGAGGTAACAGTAATTCTGCTCATAGATTATGCTTGTATTAAGTATACATTGACACATCCAGCCCAAAACGGAAGGTAAAAAAATACCAGTAGTCACCAAAGTTCCAGAGCATGTCTTTAATCAGTGTGTGGTGTCCGAATTTATTATGCCTCTGGTGAAGGAAAGGTAGGGATCATTACATGTACCATAAAGTCTGTTATACAGTAGATTACTCTGAGGAGTGACGTGAATGTTGTCATGTCATTTTGATGAGTGCTGGTATTTATGGTAATGATAAACCAACAGGGAGTACTACAGTGTTACAGTTACAGTATGAGTAAGGGATCATGAACTATATACCATGCAGCCATACTGGAATGTGACCCCCTTGTCTTATCTGTCCACACATCCCGGTCACCTCTAGCAGACATGCTCTCTGACCCTCTCATGGCCATGGCCATGGCATGGTGCCAGCTCTATTTGGGGTATCTCTCTATCTCTATCGCAGAGTATAGCCTGAGGCTGTGGTATGCTGCTGAGGGGCTGATTGCCTGCTCAGCTCCAGTCCCTCTCCTCATGCTAGTGGGGGTGAAAAAGGATCACTCTGCCTGTGTTATAACTAGAGTCGCAAAGGGAGGGTATATTACTAGAAACTTTACAAGTCTACCAGTAAACTACCAGACTTTTGGTAACTTTCAAGTATCTTTGGAATCTAGTGACTTTTAGGTAGGCACAAAATTGGCCCATTGAGATGTACAAACTATGGCATAAGGGGATGACGAGTGGATAAGAGGCAATCCGTAATTCAGATTAAGATATTAATGAGCAAGCTAGGATGGATGTAGTCAATATAACTATTTGTTCAGCACTTTTGAAATGTAGAGCAACAGAATTCAGAACATGGGTAGTTCTTACAGTACACCAAGTCAGAACCGTATGATAAATAAAGGGGTCATATAAGCAAACAAAGAAAGCTCTTATAATATTCTATGATTCTAATTCTCTAAAACAGGCTATAGGCTACATGGGCAACACCAAGTCAGAACAGTAGGCTGTTATGAGAGGAAAAGGGACCATATTATTAGGGTGAGGCATATGGGCTACTAACAGCTTACCACACAAGATACACTTAGTATTACTTTCTTAGTTACAGTATAGATATCTCCCTGGCATACTACATAATTTGTGCAGCAGCATACAAGAAATGTTTGGACTCAGCTTGTTGTGCTGTGCTGACTTGAACAGGAAGGTGGCACAGTGGATTTTCTTGGGCTTATTTTGTCATCAAACTTTGTCTGGCATTCTCTGGATTCTCTGGATTTATGATGCTTTCAAGACAAATGGGAACTCTGAAAAAACAAGGTTGAATCATGACGTTGGTGATATTCAGGTCGGAACTCTAGAAAAGGTTCCCGACTTGGATTACGAGTTGGATGACCTTTCAAAACATATTTTTCAGAGTTCCCAGTTGTCTTGAACTCACTGAAGCCTGATACTTCCCAGTTCCGAGTCTCCAGTTGTTTTAAAAGTGTCAGAAAACATGCTGGATTGACAGCAGGGCCAATGTTGAATGTTCATCCTTTTAAACTTGGAAAAAATACCCTTAAACCCAGACTTGGACCACACATCCACTCCACTGAATAGCAGGCTAGTGATTGCTTTGCAATGCTTGCAGTTAGCCACTGATTCCGTCCAAACCATTCATTGTTGAATTTGCGATTTCCAACTTGTTGTGTAATGTTTATGTCCAATGGCTTTATTATTTATGTCCGATGAACACAGATAATGTTTTATTAAAAATTACTCTGCATAATTTCTCTTCATATGACAAGGATTGAAAAGGATTTGACAGTAGATTGTCGACTTGATCCATAATGATGACAGCTTGTTATATAAAAGAAAAGGGCTGGGTTTGAGTGAAGGAGCGGGAAGACTGAGGAACAAAGGCGAAGCTGTGCTATCGTAAATACAGTATCTTATGCATTCTAAATTACCGCCCATTTGTAAAAGGAAAATGCAATAAATATTTACTCTGAGCTGCGCTTCGGTAGGTTGGTGGTAGATGGAAGGCCGTGTTGCCCAACCAAGTCCTTTGAAGAATGTCTCTGGTTGTCAATTGGATAGGTTGTAGTAACGTCGTTGGGTGATAGACAGTATACTCTCTCTGTTCCTTCCTAACCCTTGTTTGCATCTGCTGTTGCTAACTCAACGGCTAGGAGGTATCACTTCTGTAGTGAATAAGAGTTCAAAGTTCATACCATTTGCAACCAAAGCTCACGCTGATGTTGGCTTCGTTCTGTAGTTATTATCTGAACCATTCTGACATAGGACCGTCGTCCTCACATCTTCGGGAACAGGAGGTTATATTGTCATCAAGAGCTTATATAGGAAGGGAGAGGAGGGCGTGTTTGAAGAGTTTTATAGCCCATGTCCCTTCACAGGGGCGGGCCACTGATTGAGCAGCCCTATCTTATGAAAACCCAAATCTCACATTTTAGAAGCTAAAATCACATTTCATCCCTATACAAATAATTTCATATTCAAACATTTAAATTGAACAACAATTCCATGTGAATCCGATAACTCTGATGTGTAGACTTTCCACTGTAGAGTTTATGTCATCTTATCATTGATGAGAATGTCAAGAGATGACAACCAAACTGACATCATATTCATTAAGTACCACCGCATATGTTCAATTGTTCTGATTACCAGATTATAGTTCATTTCCCCCACCTTCTGATGTTCCCAGAATCTCTATGTTAACCAAGGGTTTTGCAAATGTAACCTCAGTAGGGTAGAGAGAGGAAAACGGGGGGAAGAGGTATTTATGATTGTCATAAACCTACCCCCCAGGCCAAAGTCATGACACCACAGATAAAATGATGTCAAATCACGTAGCTTTGACTGGACTGATCATGTCAACATCATACTTTCAAAATCGTAGCTAGCAAGCTAGACAAGCAGTCATCGTCATGCATCAAGTCGGCAATCTACTTGTAAATCCTTTTCAATCTTTAGCATATGAAGAGAAATTGTAGATAAAACGTATCAGTGCTTATTATCCATTGGACATAAACATTACACAACAAGATGCAAATCGCAAATTCAACAATGAGTGTTAAGGCGCCACTGCAGCCCCAGGTTCAATCCCAGGCTGTGTCACAGCTGGCTGGGACCGGGACAGCCATGAGGCGATGCACAATTGTCCCAGCATCGTCCGGGTTAGGGGAGGGTTTGGCCAGCCAGTATGTCCTTGTCTCATCGTGCTCTAGCGACTCCTTGTGGCGGGCCGGGCACCTGCCAGCCTGCCAGCTGACCTCGGACATCAGTTTGGGTTAAGCGAGCAGTGTGTCAAGAATCAGTGCTGCTTTGCTCCGAGTCCGTAGTAGAGTTGCAGCAATGAGACAGGATCGTAACTACAAATTGGATATCACAAAAAAGGGGGTAGCGCCATGGGCCAGAAAAGTTTGAATACATTGGCCATGCTGTCAATCCAGCATGACTCTGCCACATTCAAAACAACTGGAAACCAGGAACTGGGAAATCTCAGACTTCAGGGAATTCAATACAACTGAGAACTCTGATAAAACTATCTCCGACTGCGAACATATGGAAAATCATTTTGAATGGTCATAAAACTTGGAATTCCAAGTCGGGATTTCGCACCTCTTTCTGGAGCCCACAAGAAGGACCTCCGCTCCACCTTCCTGTTCAAGTGAGCACACCACAAAAAGTTTAGTCCAAAAATGTCTTGTATGCTGTTGCATAAATTATGTAAAATGCCAGGGAGATATGTATACTGTAGCCAAGAAAGTAATATTAAGTGTATGTTGTGTAGTAAGCTGTTAGTAGCCCATGTGCCTTACCCTAATAATTTGGTCCCTTTCCTCCCTCATGGTGCACATGTAGCCTATAGCCTGTTTGAGAGAAATGTAATCATCGTATATTGTAAGAGCTTTTGTTGTCTGCTTATATGCCCCCTTTATTTATCCAGCCCATGTTCTGAATTCTGTCGCTGTACATTTCAAAGTGCTGAACAAATAGTTATATTGACAACGTTCATCCGAGCTCGCTCATTAATGTCTTAATCGAAATCATGGATTGTCTCTTATCCACTTGTCGTTCCCTTATGCCATAGGTTGTACATCTGAACCACATTTGTTTAAGCAAGTCAGCCATGTTAGCTATGTTATTTTAAAAGGCAGTAAATTAGGCTGAATTAACTGTTTCGCTGCTAGATAAGGCTCTGCTGAAAGCCAGGTGTAGTGGTGGTAAGGATTCACTCCATGGTGCTGAAAATAAAGCTCTGCTGATGGGACAGCTTTATGTAGGTCCTAACAGTTGTGGGCACTGTTTATCACCGTTATAGAGCAATTCGTGTATTGTTTAGTGTTGTGTTGTGTAGTTGCTTTGCTGGCATGCGTAAAATATATATTTTGCCTCACCAAGATTTACATGCTAAAATTGCCACTGGCTAAACTCTAACCAGCCTCTAAGTAACCTGAGGTTACCATCACAGATTCTGTCACTCTCAACATCTCCTGCTGGGTGTGCCCCAGTCCATAATCAATGCCAATCACCCACAGTTAATATTGGACAAATTATCATTCTTCCAAAGCAATATAAAGAAATATGTAGGACGTGACCTGCAGGATTTTTTGCCACATTCAACATAAAAAACTCCACCAACAGATCTAAAGGCAAGTTTGTTTGTGACAGCCCTTTCACATAATTTCCTTCACAACCTGACAACCAACCATTGCACTACTAGAGTATCCCCAGCATCATTCAGGTTGGGATAACATATGAAGTTAGTCAATGGGTCTATTTGGTATGCAAGCTGCATCTGCAGTGAACCGTTGAAATGGAAACTGATCACCCCACAGCACCAATACCCTGCCAGTCATTCAGGAAGGATACTACCCTTGTCGCTGCAGAACCACAATCACCTCTGGCTAGTGTGTCTCCTCACCCTTTAAGGACACATTTGTGTCCTGGTCACCTCAAAGACTTTGAATGAACCTTGCGCACTTAGTTTTTTGTGAGGAAAAGAGGGATGTGCATACAGTATACACTTCTAGAGTAGATGACCGTTGTATTCCTGTAACTTGGTTACACTACTGTGTGCTTGTGTCGCGCAAGGGTTGTTTATATATTTTGTGGAATTGCCCATTCTTGATATACTGTAAGTGTGTGAATGAGATTAAAACATTGAAAAGCTAGTTTACTTCAGCTATTCAAACAAAACAGAGGCATGGCAGTGATACTCATAGGCCTCGATATATACATTTGATTCTGAATCCAATAATGCCAACATGAATACACTCAAACACCATTGCCTGCATATATGTACCCCTTGTTAATTTTGTATTGTGTTATTCTGACTTTAAAATGGTTTCATAAGGCTGGGGGCCTTGATATATCTAGGCCTATAAGTGGCACTGCCTCTGTTGTGTTTGAACAGCCGACGCCAACTAGTTTTTCAATGTGTCTGAGCCGATTACTATAGCGACAACATTTTAAAAAACGTGTAACTATATGCGTTTTTGTCAGGCAGGACAATACAGCACTGAATGAGAGCACATTTGACTTGAAAAGTTGTCTATTGAACAGCTACCAAAAAGGTGAGTTACATACATCATAAATATTCATAGTTGATATTTCCACCTATTGTAACTGTGTTTACAGGTCTATATTTCCAAAATGCTTTAAGATATTCTAATGTTGTTCGTTTGTGTGTGTAGGGTAGATAATTTACTACTTGTATTCCACATATTTTGCAATATCAGAGCTTGCAATATTGGTTTACATGAGTTTAAGTGGACCACTGCCCCTCCAACCAGGCATTACTCTGCACTGTTTGAGCCTTCACAATACCTATCAATTGAACCACTTTTGCGGAATTCTTTTTTCCAACCATCCATTTCATACAGAGCCTTCAGAAAGTATTCACTCCCCTTTACCTTTTCTACATTTTGTTGTGTGGCAGCCTTGACTTAAAATGGAATAAATTAGGATGTTGTTTCACTGTTCTACACACAATACCCCATAATGTCAAAGTTACATTTTGTTTGTAGAAAATAAATTAAGAAATAAGAAATAAATAGCTGAAATGTCTTGAGTCAATAAGTGTTCAACCCCTTCGTTATGATAAGGCTAAATAAGTTCAGGAGTAAACATTTGCTTAACAGATCACATAATAAGTTGCATGGATAACTGCAAAAAACTGCAGTGTTTAACATGATTTTTGAATGACTACCTCATCTTTATATCCCACATATACAATTATCTGTGAGGTCCCACAGTCAAGCAATGCATTTCAAACACAGATTCAATCACACAGACAAGAGAGGTTTTCCAATGCCTTGCAAAGAAGGGCACCAATTGGTATCCACAAATTTCTTGTCAACAAACTATAGTTTTGGCAAGTCGGTTAGGACTTCTACTTTGTGCATGACACAAGTCATTTTTCCAACAATTGTTTACACACAAATTATTTCACTTATAATGGACTGGATCACAATTCCAGTGGGTCACAAGTTTACATACACTAAGTTAACTGTGCCTTAAAACAGCTTGGAAAATTCCAGAAAATTATGTCAGCTTCTGGTACACAAATTGACATAATTTGAGTCAATTGGAGGTGTACCTGTGGATGTATTTCAAGGCCTACCTTCAAACTCAGTGCCTCTTTACTTGACATCATGGGAAAATCAAAAGAAATTAGCCAAGACACAAGTCTGGTTCATCCTTGGGAGCAATTTCCAAACGCCCGAAGGTACCACATTCATCTGTACAAACAATAGTACGCAAGTATAAAAACCATGGGACCACACAGCCGTCATACCGCTCAGGAAGGAGACGCATTCGGTCTCCTAGAGATGAACATACAAAAAAGTGCAAATCAATCCCAGAACAACAGCAAAGGACCTTGTGAAGATGCTGGAGGAAACAGCTAAAAACATATCTATTTTCACAGTAAAATTAATCATATTTAGAGTCTATTTCAGCTGCTCAGCCACTGCAATAAAAAAAATTGCCATAAAAAAGCCAGACTACAGTTTGCAATTGCACATGGGGACAAAGATCGTACTTTTTAGAGAAATGTATTCTGGTCTGATGAAACAAAAATAGAACTGTTTAGCCATAATGACCATGTTTGGAGGAAAAAGAGGGAGACTTGCATGCCGAAGAACACCATCCCAACCTTGACGCAAGGGGGTGGCAGCATCATGTTTTGGGGTGCTTTGCTGCAGGAGGGACTGGTGCACTTCACAAAATAGATAGCATCATGAGGGATGAAAATTATGTGGATATATTGAAGCAACATCAAAAGACATCAGTCAGAAAGTTAAAAGCTTGGTCGCAAATGGGTCTTCCAAATGGACAATGACCCCAAGCATACTTCCAAAGTTATGGCAAAATGGCTTAAGGACAACAAAGTGAAAGTATTGGAGTGGCCTTCACAAAGCCCTGACCTCAATCCTATAGAAAATTTTTGGGCAGAACTGAAAAAGCATGTGTGAGCAAGGAGGCCTACAAACCTGACTCAGTTACACCAGCTCTGTCAGGAGGAATGGACCAAATTTCACCCAACTTATTGTAGGAAGCTTGTGAAAGGCTTCCCAAAAGGTTTGACCCAAGTTAAACAATTTGAAGGCAATGCTACCAAATACTAATTGAGTGTATGTAAACTTCTGACCCACTGGGAATGTGATGAAATTAATAAAAGCTGAAATAAATCATTCTCTCTACTATTATTCTGACATTTCACATTTTTTAAATAAAGTGGTGATCCTAACTGACCTAAAACAGGGGATTTTTACTAGGATTAAATGTCAGGAATTGTGAAAAACTGAGTTTAAATGTATTTGGCTAAGGTGTATGTAACTTCAACTGTATGTATGTATGTATATGTATGTATATATATATATTTTAGCATTAATTATACTTTCGGTGGTGTATCAATACACCAAGTCACTACAAAGATAAAGGCGTCCTTCCTCTCATTTGCAGGAGAGGAAGGAAGTTGCTCAGGGATTTCTCTATGGACAAAATCCTATGTCACGGATCCCCCTGGTACTGATGCTCATTCTGTTTACCAGTTCCAGAGGTCTACGTCACTTTCTAGGCTTCACTGAATGGGATTCATTATCATCACCCCGGACTGTCTTGAATGATTACACACACCTGCTTCCCATTTAGTATGTTATATATGTGCCCTCTGTTCCCTCTGTCAGTTATTGTTCCCATGTCCGTTGGTGGAGTGAGTACCTATGCGGTGGTGCAGCTGTTATGCTACGTACTTTATATATTGTGTATTACGGATATCGTCCCATGTCAGTCAACGAGGTTTACCCTCGCTCTTTTGTTTGGGTACCCAGTGTTTTTGTATACGTGTCTGTTTTGGGTGTATTAAAAACACCTATTGTGTATTCCTGCGCCTGCCTCCAAAATCCTTTATACCAGCATGACATCCTAAAGGAAAACCTGGTTCAGTCTGCTTTCCAACAAACACTAGGAGATGAATTCCCCTTTCAGAAGGACAACAACCTAAAACACAAGGCCAAATCTATGCCGGAGTCGCTAATCAAGATGACATTGAATGTTCCTAAGTGGCCTAGTTACAGTTTTGACTTAAATCGACTTGAAAATCTATAGCAAGACATGAAAAAGATCAGCAATCAACTTGATAGAGCTTGAAGATTGTTTGAAAGAATAATTGGCAAATACTGTACAATCCAGGTGTCAAAGCTCATAGAGACTTACCCAAAAAGACTCACACCTGTAATCTCCACCAAAGGTGCTTCTACTGTCATGCCTGCTCCTGTGCTCCCCCCCCCTGGAGCTCGCGGGCGCCAGGCTCCCCAGCATTACTCACTCCTGCCACCATCATTACGCAAACCTGCTTCCCCCACATACGCATCAGCAATTATTGGACTGACCTGAACTGACCTGGACTCAATCACCTCTGTCATTACCTCCCTTATATCTGTGTGTTCCCCACTCTGTTCCCCGCTTCAGCATTGATTGTCATATGTCCTTGTATACCCGTGTGTTGGCACTGTTCCCCTGTCTTGTTTCATGTCTGTTCCTGATTGAAAGTTTGGTGGTGACGTCTGGTCCGGGGGCCGCCACTGATGGAACCTGGGGTGCCTCAGGCAGCTTGTTGGGCTGTCACTCCCTCGCTGGCTCGAGAGGTTTCCTGCCCCGGTTGGCTCGGAAGGTGCCCATCCCACATCAGGCCTCAGCCTAATTGTCAGTTTTTTTACGCCCAGCTGGCTCGTCAGGCTACCACGCCTCCGCCTGACCATTGGGCTCCCACACCTCAGCGGGATTGACAGGCCTTCATGCCTCTGCCGGATCGTCAGGCTCCTATGCCTCAGCCGGCTCGCCATCCTCTCACTCTTCTGCCGGTTCATCGGGATTTCACGCCCAGCCGGCTTGTCCAGCGCCTGTGCCTCGGCCAGCCCTTCAGGCTCCCGCTCTTCCCCCCTGGCGCTTGAGGGCACCAGGCTCCCCAGCATTACACACTCCTGACACCATCATTACACACACCTGCCTTCCCCAGTACCTGCCAGATAATTGCATATTCAGATAGTAATTACATAATAGTTACCTCCTAATTACCCATTCTTTACATAGACCTCATTAGATGAAGTATCATTGTGTAAAAGCTTTAGCTATAGCTAGAGCATTAGTTAGTTAAAGTTCATTTAGGCCCATTTGTCACGCAATGTTGTATTTATTACCTTTGAACTGAATCATCTGTTCTCTGAATTAATAAAGATAACTACATGGCCTCTGGCAGGGCTCCTGCAGTAGCCTATTTCCTCACCGGTCACCTGCCCACCAGCCTCCATCCTTTTAATCTGAGTAATGACACATCTGCTTTGAGGGCAATTAGCCTGATCAGAACATGCAGAGGGATCAAATTTATGCCAGTCAGAGTGTGGGTCTTTGGGCTGCCAAAGGCTTTTCAGAGATTACTGCACTCATACACAGTGCCTCATGGCTCATCAGACCCCTGCTGTTCCAGCATGCTTGCTGTTGCGATCTCATCTCCCCGCTGCTGGGGATTAGGGCCTAATCCCTAGGATGATTTTATCTATCAAACAGAGGATCTCTGTTTTGCCGGCGTCACTGGCTACCGTCCCTCTAATGAGGACACCCACAGTGCACGGCTGAGAGAGCAGGGGGCCAGAGTGGACCCCTGGAACATCACCATTTAGGTGTGTGTGTATATATGTGAGTGTGTATGTGTGTGTATGTCTGCCCATATATCTCTCTGTAGGTATATGGAGCTGCAATCCAGTTCTATGAGCCATACCGAGTGGATGTCTGAGTGTGTATGAGTCTGTTTGTTTGTGTTTGGTGGATGGGCAGAACGGTGGAGATTGCATAATCTGTTTCTCTCTCTCTCTCTCTCTCTCTCTACCACACCTGTTGTTTCGATCTCTGAATGCTTGGCTATGAAAAGACAAATGACATTTACTCCTGAGGTGCTGACCTGTTGCACCCTCTAAAACAACTGTGATTATTATTTGACCCTTCTGGTCATCTATGAATGTTTGAACATCTTGAAGAACGATCTGGCCTTAATGGTCATGTACTCTTATAATCTCCACCGGGCACAGCCAGATGAGGACTGGCCACTCCTTAGAGCCTGGTTCCCCTCTAGGTTTCTTCTTAGATTCCTGCCTTTCTAGGGAGTTTTTCCTAGCAGCCATGCTTCTACGTCTGCATTGCTTGCTCTTCAGGGTTTTAGGCTGTGTTTCTGCATAAGCACTTTGTGACATCTGCTGATGTAAAAAGGGCATTATAAATACATTTGATTGATTGATTGATAATGGTCAGACAGAATGAAAAGGAGAGGTATTGTGAGGCATATAATCTATTTAACTGTGTGTTATTGGCATAGCTCTTTTCCTTTGTCACAAAATACTGTCATGAAACTTACAGTATATGTGTGATTAGTCTTGTGTTTCCTATACTAACTCCCCAGACACATGGAGGGGACAATAAGCTGTGCCTGGGTCACTGTCTGTCTTCCCCACTCTCACTTCTCATCTCTCCCACTAATGTCTCCACTCCCCAGCTCAGCCTGTCAGCCATGAGAATTTATAAAAATTGTTTGCTTGTTTTAGCATTTCCTCAGGCATTCACAACCTAATGAGCCTTCTCAAAGACAAAGTGGGTGTGGGCACAATTTCCCCTGCAACACTTTGTTTGTACAACTGCACCTTGTGCATGCATAGACTACTATACTAAACACAATTATAAACATAACATGTAAAGTGTTGGTCCAATGTTTCATGACCTGAAATAAAAGATCCCAGAAATGTTCCATATGCACAAAAAACTTATTTCTCTAAAATGTTGTGCAGAAATTTGTTTACATCCCTGTTAGTTAGCAATTCTCCTTTGCCAAGATAATTCATCCACCTGACAGGTGTGGCATATCAAGAAGCTGAACAGCATGATCATTACACAGGTGCATCTTGTGCTGGGGGGAAAAAAAGGCCACACTAAGATTTGCAGTTTTGCCAACAACACAATACCACAGATCTCTCAAGTTTTGAGGGAGTGTGCAATTGGCATGCTGACTGCAGGAATGTCCGCCAGATCTGTTGCCAGATAATTTAATGTTAATTTCTCTACCATAAACCCCCTCCAACTCCATCTTAGAGAATTTGTCAGTACATCCAACCGGCCTGACAACCGCAGATCACGTGTAACCCCGCCAGCCCAGGACCTACATATTCATCTTCTTCACCTGCGGGATCGTCCAGAGACCAGCCCCCCGGACAGCTGATGAAACTGTGGGTTTGCACAACCAAAGAATTTCTGCACAAACTGTCAGAAACTGTCTCAGGAAGCTCATCTGCGTGTAGTTCGGTGTCGTAACCAACTTCAGTGGGCAAATGCTCACGCTAGAGAAGTGTGCTCTTCATCGATAAATCCCAGTTTCAACTGTATGGCAGACAGCGTGCATGGCGCAGTGTTGGCGAGCGGTTTGCTGATGTCAATGTTGTGAACAGAGTGCCCCATTGTGTGGTTTATGGTATGGGCAGGCATAAGCTACGGACAGTGAACACAATTGCATTTTATAAATGGTAATTTGAATGCACAGAGATACCATGACGAGATCCTGAGGCCCATTGTCCTGCCATTCATCCACCACCATCACCTCATGTTTCAGCATGATAATGCACTGCCCCATGTCGCAAGGATCTGTACACAATTTCTGGAAGCTGAAAATGTCCCAGTTCTTCCATGGCCTGCATACTCACCAGACATGTCACCACCCATTGAGCATGTTAGGGATGCTTTGGATCAACATGTGCTCCAGTTCCCGCCGATATCTAATAACTTTGCACAGCCAATGAAGGGGAGTGGGACAACATTCCACAGGCCACAATCAACAGCCTGATCAACTCTATGCGAAGGAGATGTGTTGCGCTGAATGGGGCAAATGGTGGTCACACCAGATACTGACTGGTTTTCTGATCTACATCCCTACCTTTTCTTAAGGTATCTGTGACCAACAGATGCATATCTGTATTCCCAGTTATGTGAAATCCATAGATTAGGGTCTAATGAATTTATTTCAATTGACTGATTTACTTATCTGAACTGTAACTCAGTAAAATCTTTGAAATTGTTGCATGTTGCATTTATATTTTTGTCCTTGGTGAGTGAGGATGTGCCGTTTGCATAATGCTGATAAAGGTCAAATAAAAAAGGTGTACTGTACATCACAATGAGTGTCTGGATTGTATTTTGTACTTTTAGGTGTATGATAGCAACATGATGAGGTGTGTGTGTGGTTGGCTAGATGACTGTAGCACATGCACGTAGGCTTAGCTATTCATAATATAGGTGTCTGTGAATAAATCATTGTTAGGCTATTGACTTCTTGCTGTTGGTGATGATCATGCAATGTTTCCTGGATCTGCCTGCCAGGTACAGTAGGTGATGGTTTTTGTGTTCTTTCTGTTCAGTTGGGGAGCAGTGCTGATGTTGATACACTGACAAGTGACTAAACTAACTGTATAACCCATGTTGACTGTAATAAAGACACATCCTAAAACATAGGTGGTAAGACATGATGAAACCCTTTACCGGAACTCACCACATTGACCATTCCTTTAGAATGATTTGATGATCATAGGCTACCTCATACTCCTGCTAAATATGTTACATTTGATATGAGTTTATCTGTACCTATAGGTCTATATCAGATTAATGCCTAGTATTATCAGACTAAGGACCTTATTTCCCACTGCGACCATGATCCACCGCTGCATAAAAACATTATTGGGATCGAAATGATCCGCGCTCCCCAGTGGGAGGTATGAAGTGTAGCAAAGCAGCAGAACCGCTTGCTGGCTACGGGATGGGAAATGTTAGCTAGGCGCCGGAGTTTGTCACTCGATGGAATAACCCTATTGCCCGCAGAACAAGACTAGCATAGGCAGTGCTGCACTGAAAACCAAATACTACATCAGGATAGCCTACATTTGTTTTGTTTTTTTGCTGGGGCTGTATGGTACGAGAGGGTCCATCGAATCTTTCGCATTGTATTATCGTAGCAATTAGCAGTAAAGGGAAAGGAAAAATGTGGTACTCAAAGTTAGGCTTTGTGAGGTGACTTAACTGGTAAGGGAAAGGCCCTTAAGCTACTCACGACACTCACCTACTCTTTGCAAACTTGGGGTAAGCTATACCCTACCCGTGCTCATCTGTGGAGCGCGCGCATCGCAACGCCTCTGCAGTACGGATCTTGTAACGGGACACTCCGCTTGTCTCATTTTCTCTCTTCGTATTTTGAAGACTTTTTAATCACGTTTACAGGTTGGGACACTGTGGATCCCGTGGTTACAACATGTAGCATCTGGTATTTTTCGGTGAGAGTGACTGATGTTGAATGATCAAACGGACTGAGAACTAGAGAGCTCTTCTCTTCACTAATATGGTACGTGACAAGTTTATTCCGTCTTCACTCTTATTATTCAACGTTCACGGTCAAATAATGTAGGCCTATTTGTCATGGTCATTGTGCTTATTGGAGTTTAATGTCAACTACAAATCTGATCATATCTTGGAAGTAATAACATGATTATGATAGAATAGTAAGTAGCTTAGATGTTATATAAAGTACAATCACCTTTGCACTCCTCGTTTGATAAATTGGAATAACCAAAAACAGCGGTTTGATCTGTTTAAAAATAAATAACCAAATAGTCTATATGATATATAGTGAGAGCAGCCTCCGCTGTTTAACATGATGTAGCCTACAGTATTGTACGGTGACAGCCAATGATTTAGTGGGACGTTCAAGACAATAAGACAAGGCATTCAACACATACCGATAAGCTTTATAATAAAACATTAAAATACGATTAGGCTATGGGTTCCATAAAATAGGCTACTTGTTATAATAGTCTGTAATAGCCTATTATTGTCGCCATGTAGCTTTGTAACTTGAGGTAGAAATTCCTTTACTTTTTAAAGATTACTTCTATGCAGAATCACCCGTGTGTGTGTGTGTGTGTGTGTGTGTGTGTGTGTGTGTGTGTGTGTGTGTGTGTGTGTGTGTGTGTGTGTGTGTGTGTGTGTGTGTGTGTGTGTGTGTGTGTGTGTGGACACCTCCGCAGGGCCCGTGGGTGGGCCCACGAGTTCTGGGGGCCCATGCGCCTGTCATCGTTGTACATTTATTTTACATAGGCTATATATAAATCATTTTGATAGTAACCCTCCAAAAACGGATTCATAAACCTTTTTATTTTCCATATGTAGGCTACTAGGAAAATAAGTGTTTGTTTCTTGGGCTTCAGGAATGTGACTGAAAAAGTGACTCGGGCCTTGAAAAAGAAACAATTCAACAGTTTGAAAGAATAGGGGGATATCGGTGAAGAAATGCGGTGGTCAAGGTTATGACGGCGCCAGTGCAATGAGCGGAGCTTACTCACCTGGTCAAAGTACATATCAGACTGATAGACTCATCCTTTTTAGGTAGGCCTAGTTCTTTATGAGTTTTAGTTTATAAAACGATCAGTTCGCAGAAGCGACAGTTACGGTGATGTAAGAACAGCTTGATTGCCATAGCAACATCAGGTAAACTGGGTTGTGCTTCAAATACAGCGTCTCATTCTCCTTAATTGCCGGCCTCAACACGTTACAGAAAGAGATTACATGTATAGGAAGCTCTGGGGACAGGTCGTCTGGATTCTGGACAGCCATTAAATTGGCAGATTATATTTAGCGGACAACAGTTCTTGAGGGCTTGAACAAATAAAGCGGGTTGTGCTTTCGTGCATAGGCTACTGGTGAATCGGAGTTTGAGTTGTGTGGTTGCAGTATCAACAGTCTATGCTATATCTTAGCATGCATCATGCAATACTACCTTTACATTTTGCGCAGCGCAATGGACATATAATGCACAATGTCTCAGGAAAGACTGTCTGGGTCTACATTATTGCCACCTGCCCACAGTCTAAAAATAGCAGCATTGCGAGACAGTTTCGTGAAATGTTAGGCTTAACATTAGAACATGTTGACCGAATAGGCCTACCAATAAACATGTATCCATTAACTAAAGCAAGTATATACCTGCAGTGGCAACACAGAAAGCCTATAATCCATTCAATTTCAGAACCATGGACAGCGATTGGTGGTCTATACGGGCCTAACTTCGACCTCACAGGATTCCAGAGAAACTGCGTTATGCCGGTGGTGGTGGTGGTGTGTGTCTCAGGCTACATGGTTCTTAGGCTATTTCATGAAATGGCACGCAATGGATTTGTAATGGACCTATAGCAGATGGGAACTTGTGTCTCCTGTGTGTCACTAGTGAGCGCAGTGGAGGGAACGTTCCTGATAATGCCACTGCGCCGCTAAAACACTTATTTCAATTAACTTTCCACTCGGAAAAGCAACCAACCATCAGACGGGAATACTGTATTGCCAGTTATTCTATTAATAAACCGTGTATAATTCTCTCCCACCACGATGGAAATGAAACACCTTGACAGAAGTGATTTATTGAATCCCCTATGCAGAACTAGAGGAGTTACATTATGTAGCCCACCGCTGATTTAAACTGTAATTATCCACCAACTATTATCCACCTCACTAATGTTCTCGAAGGTATATGCTAATAGCCCCACATGCTAAATTGACGGTGGCATTTTATATCACAATTAAAATGTGCAGTAGTAGAGGTGTGAAAAGCACTCCACTGTGCAACAAATCTAAGTAGTAGTCAGACCAGTTGGAGTCATAAACATCTTGAGGAAAGAGTAGCCCTGTTAGATATCTGTCACTATACCATAAACATGACCACACATTTCAAGCTTAATCCTCAGCTTTACTCATCCTCACAGGTAGAGATTGACACCCATTCATTATGACAGGTGATGTGTCTGGGCTAGTTTGACAGGAAGAGTAGAGGTGTTGTCTGAAGGATGATGTCTGATGAGGATCGTCAGTGACTCTGCTGACCATTTTCTTACATTTTTTATTTTTCCTTTATTTAACTAGGCAAGTCAGTTAAGAACAAATTCTTATTTTCAATCATGCCCTAGGAACAGTGGTTTAACTGCCTGTTCAGGGGCAGAACAAGAGATTTGTACATTGTCAGCTCAGGGATTTGAACTTGCAAACTTTCAATTACTAGTCCAACATTCAAACCGCTAGGCTACACTGCCGCCCCGCACCATACAGCTGTACTGTACTGTACTACAGGAAACGGAGGGCAGAGCACACCGCCATCCACATCGTCAGTGCTATAGTGGAGCGCGTCAAGAGTTTCAAGTTCCTCGATGTCCACATCACTAAGGAATGGTCCACACACACCAACACAGTAGTGAAGAAGGCACGACAACGCCTCTTCCCCCTCAGGAGGCTGAAAAGATTTGGCATGGGCCCTCAGATCCTCAAACAGTTCTACAGATGCACCATTGAGAGCATCTTGACTGGCTCCATCATCGCTTGGTATGCAACTGCTTGGCATCCTACCGCAAGGCGCTACAGAGGGTAGTGGGGATGGCCCAATAAATCACGAGGGCCGAGCTCCCTGCCATCGAGGACTACTATACCAGGCGGTGTCAGGGGAAGGCCCTAAAAATTGTCACAGACTGTTCTTTCTGCTCCCGCATGGCAAGTGATA